>NC_067473.1:63573990-63763990 GCF_947179515.1 Apodemus sylvaticus | reverse complement strand
GGTTTTTGTCATCTCTGCATTCCACATCCTTTTATTTCCTCACTAAACACAGGTGGAGCGTATGAAAACCAAGCACCAGGCGCCAGCCATCCTAGTGTGCATTCAGTGCCTGGCTCAGAGGGCGTCTTCCTCATACTCATTCACACGTTCTTTCTCCATGTATACAATGTGCAGTTATTAGAGCTGTAACAATAAGAAGATATAGATGGGGGATAGTGGAGATATGGCTCAAGGGTTACAAGCACTTGCTCCTCAGGTCCCAGCGCCCATGTGACAGTGGCTTATGACCATGTGTAATTTCACTCTCAGAAGATCAGACCCTAGGCCAGGTGGTGGTGGCACACACCTTTGGTCCCAGCACTTGGGAGGCAGAGGCAGGAGGATTTCTGAGTGACCCGTCCAGCAAGTTCAGTTATTCCCGGGTCCCGAAGGGGTACTACCTGAGGGTCAAAAATGGGGGGAAGAGAGAAAGGAAGCCAAGCATGCTAACAAAGTCAGAGTCAGTCTGGGTTGTGTCATGGCTTCTTTTAATGTTGGGGAGGTAAGTGGGTTTTAAGGCTTACAGAGAAGGAAATAACTTTCACACCAGACAAAGGAGGGAAGGGCAGAGACACCCCTAGGGGTCGAAGCAGGAAGCAAGCGAGGGAGGTCATCTGGTCATCTGGAGGGGACACCCAGAGTTAACGCCGGCAGGTACATTCGTGGTTAGGGCAGGAACATCTTGTGGTATTCTCGGAATCTTCTCACACCAATAGCTCAAGGAGAAGGCTCTAGTTAATTGTTCTTATATTTTAGCAGTCACCACCTTAGGGCCATGAGTAAGCGTTAGTCCGAATAGCTCAGGATGGCTTTCCACATCTGAGTTCGAGGCCAGCCTGGTCTACAAAGTGAGTTCCAAGACAGCCAGGGCTACACAGAGAAACCCTGTCTAGAAAAAAACCAACCAACAACAACAACAAAAAAAAAAAAAAAAAAAAAGAACATGAAACATGGAAAATAGTGTTGCCAGGGATGGTGGACAGGAAATGGGGAAATCCTAGCAAAGGGTACAAAGTTGCAATAGGACAAATACGTTTAGAGATCTAATCTACTAAATGAGGTATGTAATAAATAGCATAGTATACATTAGTGTTTTTCTGAAAGATTAGAGTTTAGCTTCTTACCATACACAAAGACACTTGTTGTCTTTTTTTTTTTTTTTTTTTTTTTTTTTAGGTTTTTTGTTTTTGTTTTGGGGTTTTTTGGTTTGTTTTTTTGGATTTGGTTTTCTCGAGACAGGGTTTCTCTGTATAGCCCTGGCTATCCTGGAACTCACTCTGTAGACCAGGCTGGCTTTGAATTCAGAAGTCCACCTGCCTCTGCCTCCCAGAGTGCTGGGATTAAAGGTGTGCGCCACCATCACCTGGCTTTTTTTTTAGTTTTTTTTTTTGTTTGTTTTTTTTGTTTTTTTCCCCGAGACAGGGTTTCTCTGTGTAGCCCTGGCTGTCCTGGAACTCACTCTATAGACCAGGCTGGCCTCAAACTCAGAAATCCACCTGCCTCTGCCTCCTAAGTGCTGGGATTAAAGGCATGCGCCACCACTGCCTGGCACATTTATTCTTAATAATAGTCCCTTTCTGATATATTTGGATAATGTTGTACACCTTAAATGAATATATTGACAATGGTGGCACATGCCTTTAATCCCAGCACTTAGGAGGTAGCAGGGCAGATGGATCTCTGAGTTCAAGGCTGGCTTGGGCTACAGAGTGAGTTCTAGGACAGCCAGGGATACACAGTGAAACCCTGTCTCAAAAAGCCACGAAAAGAAAGAAAGAAGGCATAACTTCCCGCCTGTCCTCTTCCACCCTGTAGGAGTCTTCGACTCCCAAGTATAAGCACGCAGCCATCCGACCCGTTGGCATCAATGTGGGTTCCTCATGGCTTTTCTCCAGCAAAGCAGCAGGGCATGGGCGAAGGAGCTCTCTGGTCAGGCAGGGAAAAAAATGTCGGCTGTGGAACCAGGAGTGCAGGCTCCACAGCCTCTGCTAGGACTGAGCTGAGTGGATGTGGCGATGCTACACAAGATTCCCCATGGCCCAACGCTGGCTGGTTCCGGTCCTGGTGGTGAGTTTTCTGTCAATCACTTCTCTGTTTAGGTTGAACATTTTGGGCAAGGTCACTCATTCATGTATTCCACAACACATCTTAGGCCAAAAGTACAGTGATTCTTTGTTCAAGTATATTATTACTAGGAACATAAGTATTGACTGTGAGATATCAGGTTTTTTTCTGTGTCTGATAAACTTTTGAATTGATTAAAAAAAATGAAGGGGGTGCCTGTATTCAAAATTGATTGTGGATTGCCTGTGCCCTGGTCATTGATACTGCAAGGAGAGGAAGCAGAAGCCTTTCCCCATGTTTGGAAGGTCCACTCCTGTCCTTGTGAAACCTTGGTGCTTTTGTCAGACTTACTCGATGCTGTCAGTGCTGCTCTATAGCCTCAAAGGCTTCTGGGAGAGACGTGGGAGCAGGGCTCTCTTTGGAGGGGTTTTATTCTGGCCAGAGTTTTGCAAGTATCCCATGAGCCCCAGTTGCATCCTCCTGTGGAACAGCTTTTCCTGCCGTTCAGGGCTGCTGCAATAGAGAGGCCTCTAGAAGCCTATGTGGAAGAAAGCTGACTGATTTTTCCTCTTTGCCTCCCAGGTGTCTGTGGACACTAGAAGGCCAGGGAGTGGACGGTAAAACCACAACACAATGTGAAACCGGATACCCTGTCCACTCAGAATATATGACAGTCTTTTCCTTTGCTTAGTAATTGGCTCAGATGTGGGAGACTCCAACATATGAAGTCTTGACACCAACACCCCAGAGGGCTAAGACCTGTCCCTTTGAATGACTATAGTGACAAGAATGTTTCCATTGAATGTTTGTTAACGTTTATGCTACCTCCCCAATAAGTGTGCAACAAATCTTAAAGATTAAAAGTAAAATAAAGGGGGACAGTGGTGAGGGCTTTAAATCCCAGGGTTCAGTATTTGGGAAGCAGATTTTTGTTCACTGAAGTCCAGCCATGTCTAGATATTGAGGAGGAGGGAAAGGGAGGGAGAGAACTTTGGATCTAAAATGTTCCTCAGAAGTTCATGTGATATGTTTTGGTCTCCAGTGCTTTATGTTTAGAAGATAGAGTTTTGGAAAAATGATTGTTTCATGACAGTACTGACCTCATCAGTGGAATACAACCTGATGGTGGAAACTTTAGCAGAATGGGCCTAGTTGCTGGGAGCCAGTCCTAGGGAACATGCCCTTGATTGAAGGCTCTATGTTTATTGACAGATTCTTGCAGTGTAGCCCAAGCTGGCCTCAAGCATGTGATACTTTTCTTGGGGGGGGGGCTGGTGGTTGGGGAGGGTTCAAGACAGGGTTTCTCTGTGTAGACCTGGCTGTCCTGGAACTCACTCTGTAGACCATGCTGGCCTCGAACTCAGAAATCCGCCTGCCTCTGCCTCCCAGAGTGCTGGGATTACAGGCGTGCGCCACCACCGCCGGGCTCTGTGATACTTTTTGATAGGTTATTTCTCTGATGTTGATGAAATGAGCCACTTCAAATCAGATTAGATTATATTAAAGGCAGGTTTAATGGGAGGCTGCTCTCAGGCAGTCTAGTTCACTGGCCTCCGGAGTCTCCACGGGGAAGGATGGGGTAAGGGAGGATGAGAGAAAGGGCCTGCAAGCACAGAGGAGAGAAGGGACAGATCAGCATCAGCATGTCTGGAATATACCGGGAGGAGCCTCTGGGAGAAGGACAGCCTAGCACCTGGGCTGGAAAGTTCAAGGCAGGGGACAGGGTGTGCTATATATAAGGGGCTAAATGGATGCTGGGAGGACGTGGAGGCCAAATCTGCTTTGATATGTAAAATATGCACCTCAGTTCCCTGTCTGGGTGCAAAAACCAAACTCTTTTCCTTTAGCTTCCCAAGAGCTGGTATTACAAACATAGGCTACCTCACATATTTATTTACAACACTACTATTATATTGACAGGGCCTAGGTAGCCCGGGCTGGCCTCAAACTTGAAGTCATTGTGATACTCAAGCCTTCACATTGCTGGGATTCCAAGATGTCTGCCAACAGGCCCACTTGGCACTTCCATCAGCACGGATTTTGACAGTTCCTGTGATACAGTGGCTACTGTCATTGCGAGAGAGAAGGAAACAGATCCCAACACAGTAGGTGTCCAGTTCATACTAGGGAAGGAGCAGACACACCCCCAGGCCTTCCTCTACCTTGCGCTTGTACTATCAGCCATTGGTTGAGGTTGGTCCTCACTTGTGGTCCTCTGATGGTTGTGACCAAGACCATCTGAACGTACCTGGCTAAGAGCGCGGCCCCGCCCCCTTAGGGCGGAGCCTGAGTCCCCACCAATCAGCGTCGCCGGAGGAGGGCCGCGGGCGCCCAGCGGAGCCCGCAGTCCCCGAGACCAGAGCGCTCGGAGACGCGGTGACACTGGCGCGGGACTGGCGCGGAGCTCTCGGGCTCCTCGGCCTCCCTCCCCTCCCTCCCCTCCCCTCCCCTCCCCTCCCTTCGCTGTCTTCTCCTTCTCTGCCGGACCGGAACTATGTGATCCCGGAAGTTCCGGGGCCATTGCTGTGTGGGATAAACAGTAATGGCGGAGGCTGCGGCTCCCGGAACAACAGCCACAACATCAGGAGCAGGAGCGGCAGCGGCGGCGGTGGCAGCGGCCTCCCTCACCTCTATCCCCACAGTCGCTGCCCCGTCCCCGGGGGCGGGAGGAGGGGGCGGCGGCAGCGACGGCAGCGGCGGCGGCTGGACGAAACAGGTCACCTGCAGGTAGGACGTTGCGTGGCGCGGCGGAGGGCGGGGGCTGCGGGGCCGAGCGAGAGGCGGAGGCGGGCGTCGCGGGGTCCCTGCTGCGGCTGCCCGCCCGCACGGCATCTCTGCGTCAGCCTCTGCAGAGGTTGGCCGCGGCATCGCTGCGGGTTTCAGACTGCGGGCTCGGACTGCGGAGCGGTCCCGTCACCTCCCCTCGCCCAGCGGCGCCCCGGTGCGTGCTGAGAGGACCGGTGTCCCCGCCCTGGCCTCCATCGCCACAGGTTCGGGGATGCGGCGCGAGCTCGCCGATGCGAATCGGGCTCTAACGACCCTCGGTGCGCCCTGAGACCCTCCCAGGGTCCCGGCGAGCTCGGCCGGCCCCGGGGCTCCGCGCCGGGCTATCCGTTTGTAACGTCTTTTCTGCTCTCTGCGCCGCTCACCCCCGCCCCGCCGGGAGCAGCCGCTTTTGTATGCCTTTGTATGTAAGTCGGTCGGTGGTCGGCGGTTCCGAGCTTTGTCTCCGAACCGAGCGTTCGGAGCCGGCGTTAGGCTCCTCCAACCCTGATTTTATGAACTGCCATTATTATTACTGTCCCTTTGAGCGGCGTTCCTCTTTGCGAGAAAGGAGATCCGAGGAGAGAGGTTTGGTTCTTGTTTGGTAAGCGAGACGAAATTATTTGGAGGATGTACGATCAGGTGGCAGTTAGACAGTACGCACGTGAAATTTTTTTCTCCCAGCTATAAACGTTGGAGGATTGTTTGTATTAACAATGGGAGGGGGGTTATTGAGACAGTCCTGCAGTGTAGCCCCGGTTGACCTATATAGGCTGACTGCCCTAGAATTTTCGGCAATCCTCTTGTTTTTGCCAGTCCCTAGTGCGGGACTGCAGGAGTGAGATGATACCACGCCCGACTATATTGATTTAATTACCAGGAAGGACTGTACGCTTTTCTATCGGCTAAAAAAATTAGAAGGAAATGTCACTTTAAGCCCGACAAGGACAGTTTATTATACGTAAATGCTAAAAGGCTATTCCTAATGAAGAACTCGATGTTGATATTAACTCCGAAATTAAAGAATACCCAGCCTTCCAATCTTTCCTGTAACGCATTTAATAACGTCAGATTAAAGCTTTCCCCTCGGTCTGTTCTTTTTTGAGGCAAGGTCCAGCTTTGCAGGCCTGGTTGTCTTGACACTGCTACATTGATCAGGCTGGCTTTGAACTTCCATCTTCCAGCCTTTGCCCTCCTAGTGCTAGGATAGTGTTTCCACCCGGGCTGATACTGAAAATTTAAATACCTTGATTTTTTTTTTTTCTTTCATCTACTATCTTCATCTAGTCTAGTTCTGAATATCCATTACCAAATAACATTTCATAACTGATTTCATTATCATCCTGTCAGATGCCTGCAACTTTATACATTTGTTTCAAAATTTCTTTTCCCCCCCCCCTCTCTCTTTTTTTTTTTTTTTGTTTTGTTTTGTTTTTTTCGAGACAGGGTTTCTCTGTATAGACCTGGCTGACCTGGAACTCACTTTGGAACTCAGAAATGCGCCTACCTCTGCCTCCCAAGTGCTGGGATTAAAGGCGTGCGTCACTGCCCCGCTCTCTTCTCTTTCAAGACAGTGTCTCTTTATGTAGCCATAGCTGTCTTGGGATTAGCCCTGTAGATCTGTCTGGCCTGGAACTTGCAGAGATCCACTGGGCTCTGTCTCTGAGTGCTAGGGTTAAAGGATGAGCCATTATTGTCCAGTTAACATTTTTCCTTAATTTATTTTATAATGTGGAGGTGTGGGTGGGGTGGTTGTTCCCTCTGCACCTGTGGAGAGGTAGACTAAAATTGGAAGGGCAATTTTAGTGTCTTTCATTTTTATGTGACTTCCAGGAATCAAACTGAGCCTTCATCGTATCAACAAAGATGTCTTGCCTCCGCCCCTTCTTTATTCTTCTGAGGAGTGTGTGTGTGTGTGTGTGTGTGTGAGAGAGAGAGAGAGAGAGAGAGAGAGAGAGAGAGAGAGATATGAAGGGGCTAATATAACCGGAATGGCTTGGGACTTGTTGATCCTTCCGATTTTGTCTCCATCTAGTGCTGAGATTATGGACATCTCTAGCTGTAGCTGCTCCACGGGGAGGTAGCTTTGGCGATGAGATAAACTTGAAGCTCCCCTGCTTCCGTTTTTTCTTTCTCCATTTCCTCTTTAGCTCCTTAGCACACTATTCTAGCCTCCATTCAGGGCCTTTTTTATGTTTTTTTTTTTTTTTTAATTTTTTTTGTTTCCTTTGTTGAGACAAGGTTTCCCTGAGTAGCTCTGGCTATCCTGGAACTCTGTAGACCAGGCTGGCTCTATCTCAGACTCTACCTGCCTCTGCTGAGATTAAAGGCCTCCACCATGATGCCCAGTTTAGGGTCTTTAAAAAATAAACTTGGGTTTCACTTAGCACAGGGTGAGCTTGAGCTTCCAAGGTGGCCAGGGAGGACCTTGATTTTAAATGCTGAGTTACAAACAAATGCCAAGCCCAGATCCCTAAGGGTCACTGAATTAATGGAGTTTTCTAGGTCTTACCCGTAGCAGTTGTTTGTGGAATCACTACATTTAAGTGTAAAAAAAATTCTTTTTGAAGGATGTAGACCCAGTTGGCTCAGGAGAAGGGTCCTGCTTTAGCATGAGCTTCTGAATTCTGAACTCCAACATCCTTATAAAAGCCCGCACAGTGAGCTCTAGGTTCAGTCAAAGAGCCTGTCTCTAAAAAGAAAAAAATAATAAATCAAAATAATAGAGGAAAACACCTGGTTATGCACACAAACACAAAATATTCTTTGAGTATTCTGGCTTGGGGAGGCTAAGAGAGAAGAATCTTGTTCTAGCTAGCCTGGGATATGTGGCAATCCATGTGCCAGTCCAGGGCTCCACAGGGCAGGAATATCGTATAGATGATGTAAAAGACACAGTATGAAGAGCTTTCCATGAACAAGGTGCCATAGCTTGGGTAGCAAGGGTGTTTGCCCTGATTCCCAGGAAGTGGCTTGTCTTCCAGCCTCTGCACATGCACTGTGGCACATATATCAACATGTATTCACACGCAAAAAAAAAAAAGCAAAACAAGAAGCAAGTTTAAAGTCTCACTCCCATGGGGGCTCATATCTGTAATAGTGTTCTTGGAAGGCTGAGGCAGAACATCAGGAATTCGAGGTCTATTTTAGCTGCAGAGGCATTCTGGGCATAGTTAACTTCCCACCCCTGCAAAATAGAAAGGAAAAGACTTCAGGATTACATACCTCTATATTTTTTAATTCCTTGCACTTTGGAGCGGGTGAGTCAAGATGGAGTCTCATTACAAAGCACTGGCTGGCTGGAACTTCCTGTATAAACAAGGCTGTCCTTGGGCTGGAGAGATGTCTCAGCAGTTAAGTGCACTGGCTGCTTGCTCTTCCAGAGGTCCTGAGTTCAATTCCCAGCTACCAACCCAGCGTTGGTAGCATAGGGGTCACCCATCTTTACAAATAGAAACCACAGATTATTTGATATGCCTTGGGCATAAATGCTGGCCTTGTTTTCTGTTCTAACTGCCAACACAATCTCTCTTAAAGTCTTTTTCTTTTCAACAGAGGAATAACAACTATGAAATCTTTGTTCTATCTAGACTTTGAGCTTTGAGAGCAGAGTTCTGTTTTATCATACCTTGCAGGGCTTTTCCTCTGCCCAGCATAGAACACTAGTAAATGCTCCAATAGATGTTGATATGCTTAAATGAAAAATCTCTTTTATATGACTTTGTAAGGATTTTCTGCTTTTATTTTAATGGGGAAAAAAAAAGGTACAGTGGTTCTGGAGAGACAGCTCAGTGCCAAGTGAGCTAGTGCTTTTACGGAGGAGCCAGTCAGCTTTCCAGCACCTGTATGGTGCTGACTACTAACTGTAACGCTAGTTCCAGAGGATCCAGCGCCCTCTTCTGGCCTCCATGGGTACTTCTGGCACACAATACAGGCAAAACCATCCATACACCTAAAATAAATAAGTAAAATCTTTAAAATGTAGAAATTGTTTCCTTATAAACATGAACTCATCCTATGAAGCTTGTGAGTATTTTTTTTTTAATTGGGTTTTATCGAGACAGGGTTTCACTATGTAGCCCTGTCTGTCCTGGAATTCACTCTGTAGACCAGGCTAGCCTCGAACTCAGAAATTCGCCTGCCTCTGCCTCCCAGAGTTCTGGGATTAAAGACGTGCACCACCACTGCCCGGCGAGTCTTTTTAAAGTACACTTGTAGTTGCTAAAGGGAGACGACTTGCATTGAGTATGTACTATATGAGTTAACTGCAGAAGTGTACCTTATTTAAGTATTTCAAGTGAGCTTGACAGCAACACCTGATTTTGAGAATGCATGGTGTCTGCATATGGGTATCAGTGCCCCTGGAGGTGTCAGAGTACCCCGTGAGCTGAAGTTACAGGCTGTTGGGAACTGCCCAGGTGAGTGCTGGGATCCAGACTGCACCACTAAGACATCTGCACCCCTGAAGAGTTTTCTATGTTAGGACATAGTTCTCTTTAAAGTTATTTGCTTAGAAAAGAATGTTTTGTTGTTGTTGTCTTGTTTTTAATTTATTTATGTGCTTTGTATCTACGGGTGTATTGTCTGTATATCTGCACACTAGAATGGGGCCTTGGGTTCTTGGAGCTGCAGGTATAGACTAATCTATACATAGGTGCTAAAAATATGACTTATGGCCTTGAAGAGCAGCAGTGCTCTTAACCAGGAGCCATCCCTACATCCCGTTTTTTAATTTAAAAAAGATTATACTTTTAACGTGTATGAGTGTTTGCCCGAATGTATGTATCTGTACTGTAGCCACTGAGGCCAGAAGAGGGCTTAAGATCCCATTACAGATGGTTGTGAGCCACCCTGGGTCCTCTGCTGAAGCAGCAAGGGGTCTTTGTTAGTACTGAATAGAGTTTATTTAGGACATGGGGGTGTGGTTAAAGGGTAGTAGAGGCTGAGAAAGGGAGAGAGTAAAGTAGAGGCCGGCCATGACCACGTGGAGAGAGGGGGAGAGAGAGGAGCCCAAGAGGGCAAGAGAAAAGCAAGCAGGAAGCAGGAGTAAGAGCTTTTTGAGACAGGGTCTCACCGCGTGGCTCTGCAGGCCTGCTTGACGATAGACCACCTCACTCAGCTAGTGTTCGTTTGTAATTACAGAGCCTCACTTGCTCATTAGCTACTGTTAATGATCTTGAAGTTCTCTTTGTGTTTTGTTTGTGCTGCCTAAGAAACAAATGCCTGCTGCGAAGCTGTGTGTGCTGCCACCAACAGGCTGGCTCTCAGTTGGAGAGGAATCAGTGCTTGCTGCTAGCTGCCTGGAGTGTGGACTAAGACAGTTAATATTTGTTTATTGGCTTTTTGAGGCAGTCTCACTATGTAGCCTTGGCTGGCCTGGAAGTCAGTATGTAGAAATGGCAAGGTTTATTTTAATTTTTATTTTGTGTGTGTCCGTCCACGTGAATGATGTGTGGCTGTACAAAGAGGCCAGAGGCCTCAGTCAGTCCCTTGGAGCTGGAGTCAGCAGCAGCTGCCCCCCCCCCATGGGTGGGGCAAATCAAATGGAGGCCTCTACTAGAGCAGTACATGTTCTTACCACAGAGCCATCTATCTAGCTCTTCAGCTTCTAATGTGGAAATTAATTATTTTATGTGTTTAGCATGAATGTGTGTCTGTGCCACCTGTGTGCCCAGAGACCATGGAAACCAGAAGAGATTGTCTGAAGAGTTGTGAGCCAACATGTAGGCACTGGAAGTCAAACCTCAGTCCTGGAAGAGGAGCCATCTCTCCAGCTCCTGAACAGTACTTTTTAATTACTACATAGCATACTACATTACTATGTAGATCTTGAAATAAATAATACAAAGATTCTAAGCAACTTTTCTTTCTTTCCTCCTTGTAATATGCATACATACATACATACCATGTTGCTGTCTTCAGACACCCCAGAAGAGGGCATCAGATCTCATTATAGATGGTTGTGAGCCACGATGTGGTTGCTGGGAATTGAATGACCTCAGGACCTCTGGAAGAGCAGCCAGTGCTCTTAACCACTGAGCCATCTCTCCAGGCTGTTTGTTTCTGAGACAGGACTTTTCTGTGAGGCCCTGGCTATTGTGGGACCAGGCTTGCCTCAAACTCAGAGACCCCACATTGTCACCAAATCCTGTGATTAAAGTCTTAAAGTCATGTGACACCACAACTGGTTCTGGCGTTTGTTTTGTGTTTGATTTTGTTTTGTTTGAGTTAGGTAGTTGGGTTACTGAGGATGACCCAGAACCCGGAACTCCAGATTGTACTTTTTTTTTTTTTTTTTTGGTGGTGTTGTTTTAAGTTTTGTTTTTTTTTTGACAGAACTTATGATCTTCCTGTATCACCCGAGAAAGAGAACCACAGGCATTCACCATCATGTGAGCCTATTTCATGTAATGCTGGCAATTGGACCCAGAATTTCCTAGGCGTATGCTAGGCAAGCACTACCAATCGAGCTTCATCCCAGCCCCAAGCTTTGCTTTTTGTTTTCCCCAATCACCCTGCCTCCTAGAGTGGCCAATTGGACTTTGGGAATACATTGTACCTTTAAACCAGAGAGGTTCCAAAAATCCCTTACCCAACTGCGGCAATTCCTGATGAAATTTACTTATTTTTGTTTTTTGAGAGTGATTCTCACTGTATTTCTGGCTCTTCTATAACTCACTGTGTAGACTAGACTGGCCTTAAATTCATAGATTTGCCCACTTCTGCCTCCCAAGCCCTAGCTGGGATTAAATGTATGCACCACCACACCCAATTTCTGAAGTTTATTATTTACCAATCACAGTGGGTGTTTTGGGAAGTGGCGAGTCAGGGTCTCACTGTGTATGCCAGGTTAGTCTTGAACTCAGGAATCCCCTTGAGTTACCATGGCACTTAGGTGTCTTCTAGATAGATAGGTACCATAGGAAAGGCAGAGAAAGAATAAACCATAATGTTCCTCACTAGGAACTTAAAAGTATCTCTGCGATACAGGGTATGCATAACTATAGACATCAGCCAGGTGAGGTGATGTTCATCTTTAATCCTAGCTTTCAGGAGGCCAAGGATACATGCTGAGATCCTGTCCTAAAAGAAAAAAAAGAGATGTGTCAGGGCTGGAGAGATGATGTAGTGCTTAGGGTACTGGGAATTGAACCCAGAGCTTAGGGACATAAGTACTTGCTAGGCAAGTACTGTACAACTCTATGTTCCCAAGCCTTTATTTCTAGCTTGTCAGATTTTTTTTTTAAAGTTGTCAGTTTGTGGGCTATGTATGTGCACACTACCTACAGGGCCTAGAGGCCTCAGATCTGGTGCTGGATTATTGGTTGTGAGCCCATCGGACATGGGTGCTAGGAGCTGAACTTAATGTTTTCTGCAAGAGTAGTAAGTAGTATGTGCTTTTAGCAGCTGAGGTTTTTTTTTTTTTTTTTTTTTTTTTTTTTTTTTTTTTTTGAGACAGAGTTTCTTTGTTTCTTTGTGTGGCCCTGGCTATCCTGGAACTCACTCTGTAGACCAGGCTGGCCTCGAACTTAGAAATCTGCCTGCCTCTGCCTCCCAGCGTGCTAGGATTACAGGCGTGCGCCACCACCACTCAGCAGCAGCTGAGTTCTAATATACTATAGCATTCAGTTTAGTGGAGTGTGCATTGTGGCAAACATCTCCACACTCTAAGAGCTGTGGCTGAAGCATACAACAGAGTCCTCTGCAACACCAACCAAAGTTACACCCAAGAAACAGTTACTATCTTTCTCTGGCTTGCCAAAAAGTAACCTTTAATGGCCTGCTCAGAGATCCAGGGAATAGGAAACTGGACTCTGGCAGCAGTAATGTGCAGATGTGTGTGGGGGGGGTGGCTGTATAATAACCCTTGCAGCTTCTTCATCTACATTGCAATCTAGAGCAGCAGTAGGCACTAGGTAGGGCTGATAGGGTCTGAGTTCATATGTCTACCAAATGCTCACTTAATGATGTCGCTGTTTGTTGGTGTCTAGAAACTGCTAATCTTATGTCTACCTATTAAAGTTGCTGACCTAATTTTGCTTTTTTTCCATGTGTGGCTTTTAAGGAACTAAAAGTGTTTCCTTAACAAAGTTGAACATAACTGGTAGTCTGACACTTTGTAGTCTATGTGTCTACGTGGTTTCTTTTTTGTTTTTTTTGGGGGGGGGATTTGGTTTTTTCAAGACAGAATTTCTCTGTATAGCCCTGGCTGTCCTGGAACTCACTCTGTAGACCAGGCTGGCCTCAGAAATCCACCTGCCTCTGCCTTCCAGAGTGCTGGGATTACAGGCGTGCACCACCACCGCCCGGCCCTTTTTTTCTTTTTCTTTTCTTTTCTTCTTTTCTTTCTTCCTTTCTTTTTTTCTTTCTCTCTCTCTCTCTTCCTTCTTCCCTCCCTCTCTTTCTTTCTTTCTTCCTTCCTTCCTTCCTTCCTTCCTTTCTTTCTTCCTTTCTCTCTCTTTCTTTCTTCCTTTCTCTCTCTTTCTTTCTTTTCTTTTCTTTTCTTTTCTTTTCTTTCTTTCTTTCTTTCTTTCTTTCTTTCTTTCTTTCTTTCTTTCTTTCTTTCTTTCTTTCTTTCTTTCTTTCTTCCTTTTTTTCTTTCTTTCTTTCTTTCTTTCTTCCTTTTTTTCTTTCTTTTTCTTGATACTGTTGCTGTCTTCAGACACCCCAGAAGAGGGCATCAGATCTCATTACAGATGGTTGTGAGCCACGATGTGGTTTCTAGGAATTGAACTCAGGACCTCTGAAAGAGCAGTCAGTGCTCTTAACAATGGAGCCATCTCTCCAGCTCCTATGTGATTTCTTTCTTTGATGTGCTTTGCAGATAGTCATGGTTCAGGACTAAAGTTAGTAAAAAATACAAAGCTACCCACCCCTCTAGGGCTGTAAAACAAGAGCAGTGGCCAGAATTGACCTTCAGTGAATAAGATAGATGTTTAAAACTGGGGGTGCTGAGGACAGAGATTAGTGAAATAGTGCTTGTGTGTATGAGGCCCTGGTTTATCCCCCACCTGCTCAGAAAAGGAACCCTGTATAAGGATAGTCTTTCTTTTGGGGCAGCTACCTTGATCTGTGTGCTCCCCACTGTTGACCTAAATGTGTTTTCTAGGCTGATTGTGTCCATTGCTGTGACACACCAGGAGACTGGTGCTAATGAATTTGAGAGTTGGGTTTAGTCTTCTAATCTAGATTTCTGGTTATTTGTCTTACAGATATTTTATGCATGGGGTTTGTAAGGAAGGAGCTAACTGTCGATACTCTCATGACCTCTCAGACAGTCCATATGGTGTAGTGTGCAAGTATTTTCAAAGAGGGTACTGTGTTTATGGAGACCGCTGCAGGTAAGGATTTATTTATAAACTCTTTGGTTAAGGGTGGGTTGAAGAATGAAAATAGATCATTCTGGTAGTTTTTTGCATATAATTCTAGTAGCATTATTCATACTATTCTAAAAATGCTTATGATTTGGAAAGTACTTATTGTTAGCAGTCAAGAAGGCCCAGCAGGGGCTGGAGAGATGGCTCAGTGGATAAGAGCACTGGCTGCTCTTCCAAAGGTCCTGAGTTCAAATCCCAGACACCACATGGTGGTTCACAACCATCCGTAAGGAGATCTGACACCCTCTTCTGGGATGTCTGAAGACAGCTACAGTGTACTCACATATAATAATAAATAAAAAATCTTAAAAAAAAAAAAAAAGAAGGCCCAGCAAAGATACAATGCCTTTTTTAAAGATTTATTGATTGATTATGTATATGAGTACACTGTAGCTGTACAGACGGTTGTGAGCCATCTGTATCATGTGGTTTCTGGGAATTAAACTCAGGACCTCTGCTCACTCGGGCCCCTCTTACTCTGGCCCAAAGATTTTTTTTTTTTTTTTATTGTTAAGTCTTTAGTCGCACTAGGTGATGGCATCAGATCTCATTATAGATAGTTGTGAGCCACCATGTGGTTGCTGGGATTTGAACTCAGGACCTTCAGAAGAACAGTCAGTGGTTTTAACCCTGAGCCATCTCACCAGCCCCCAATACAATACCTTTTTATGACCTAGTCTCAGAAGTCACAACATTGTCACTTTCACTAACATCTGGACAAAGTCAATAAGTCCACCCATACTGAAGGGAGGAGGTATTGGTCTCCGCTTTGGGGGGATCATCTTGGATCTATTTGAAATCACCACACTAGGTAAGACTTGTAGCCAGTGTCATAGCCACATACAGATGGGTAGATGGATGGGTGGGTGGGTAGATGGATGAAAGGATAACTACACTAAGACAGACTTATAGTCTAAGTATCTCAGACATATACAGATAAGTAGATGGATGGATGGTAGGTACATGCACAGATAGACCAACATATTGATAGCTGTTGGATTGATAGCACAAATGATTGGAAGTCACCCTTATCTGGGTTTGTTAGAAAACCAGTAAGGATGCGGTAAAAGGTAAGCCCCTCCCTCCCTCCTAGCTAACTGTTCAGGGTCAGAAATGGATCCCTTAAGCCAGGCGATGGGGGCAAATGCCTGTAATCCCAGCACTCTGGGAGGCAGGCGGATTTCTGAGTTTGAGGCCAGCCTGGTCTACAGAGTGAGTTCCAGGACAGCCAGGGCTATACAGAGAAACCCTGTCTTGAAAAAAAAAATGGGTCCCTTGGCATCTGAGCCTGTGGTTAGTCTTTAAACTGCCTAAGGAAGGAGATGTGAGGGTGCCATCCTTTATGCCGAATGAGCAGTTCTGTGCAGGACAGTTTCTGTAGATGTTCTAGACAAGGCTCACTGAGGGGAGGTCAGTTCCAGTCAGTTGAGTTCCGACCTCCAGTGCCTTGGAGAGAAGAATGGAAATTGAAGGAAGCAGAGAGCTGTGGAGACCACAGGACAGAATGATGGAAAGGTACAACTAGAGTGACGTCAGAGGACAACTTAGAAACTTAGACAAATCAACTCCCTCCATCACATGGGTCCCAGGAGTTAAGCTCAGGTCAGGTTTGGTGGCAGGCACCTTTATCCACTGGGCTGAGCCATCTTGCCAGTCCTCATTAAAGTACTTTAAATAGAAAACTATACTATGTTAGTACAGAATATGGAAGAAAGCTTGATATGCATCTGTTCTCTCTGTATTAACTTATCACTTAACACACTGTAAAAGAATTGGCAATTTTGTGACATACCCTTATAACTTATTAGCTGTATAACAAATTCTGTCAATGGCTCTTGTGTCTAGTGGACGTGAGAATCTTCACAGGCTGGGTTGGTACTCTCTAAGGGCAGGTGTGTACATTTTTTTGGTGACTCAAGACAGTTTCTTATGCAAAAGATAAGCCATCGATTGCACAGACCAAATGTTGCAATTGCAGCTTTATCTTGGGCCACTACAATTTGAATTTTGAATTTTCTACAACTTACTTTTACAAATGTATTAATTTACTAAATACATGATGTTAAGTGTATTAAATGATGTGCCTTGAGCCCGGTGTAGTGGCATAGATCTTTGAGTTTAAGGCCAGCTTGGTCTACAAAGCAAGTTGCAGAACAGCTAAAGCTATACAGAGAAACTCTGAAAAACTGAAAATAATAAAGAGAAGAAAAGAAGAAAGATGTGCTTTTAAAAGCCATTTTAAGATGTCAAAGCCATTCTTACTTGAATTTTGGTAGAAGACTATATATAGTGTCAGTCCATGCTCTTCAAAGATTCGCATACAGGTTTCTGTATTTTACCCTTTTCTTCTTCTTCTTCTTCTTTTTCTTTCTTTCTTTCTTTCTTTCTTTCTTTCTTTCTTTCTTTCTTTCTTTCTTTCTTTCTTTCTTTTCTTCTTTCTTTTCTTCTTCTTTCTTTCTCTTCTTCTTCCTCCTCCTCCTCCTCTTCCTCCTCCTCCTCCTCCTCCTCCTCCTCCTCCTCCTTCTCCTTCTTCTTCTTCTTTCACCACACACACACAAACACCCAGCCCTTTTTTTTCTTGTAGTTGAATTTTATTTTGTGTGCACAAGTATGTTTTTCTGAATGCTTAACTTTGCACCTCGGTGTGTGCATGCGTGCATGTGTGTTGCTCTGCAGCTGTCTTGTTAGCCATAGCTTTTCTTGTCTCATTTCTTTTTTTTTTTTTTTTTTTTTTTATCCTTCCTGGTAGAGCCAGGCATTGGTGGTGCTCGCCTGTAATCCCAGCACTTGGGAGGCAGAGGCAGGCAGATTTCTGAGTTCAAGGCCAGCCTGGTCTACTGAGTGAGTTCCAGGACAGCCAGGGCTATACAGAGAAACCCTGTCTCCAAAAAACCAAATCCAAAATCAAATCCAAAAAACAAAACAAAACAAAAAATCCTTCCTGGTGTCTACTTAGTTAAGATTCTTTTTCTTTTCATAACAAAGATTCTTCAGTTCGCTTATGTAGATTTTTTTTGTGGGACAACCTCTGACGTAGTGGCAGAGGCACTAGCTGCAGCTACCCTGTTTAACTGGTGACCATTTTAAAGGTTTTCTTTCCTAAGGGGGCTTCATTCCTGCTAGGCGGGACAGTTCCCCATGTGTACTCAGTACTACCAGGTAGTGAGAAAAAAATAATTGCTTGAAAATACTTTTGTTGTTGTTGTTGTTATTGTTGTTGTTGTTGTTGTTTGAGACAGGGTTTCTCTGTATAGCCCTGGCTGCCCTGGAATTCACTCTGTAGACCAGGCTGGCCTCGAACTCAGAAATTCGCCTGCCTCTGCCTCCCAGAGTGCTGTTTTTTTTTTTTTTTTTTTTTTTTAAGAGAATTTTTTTTAATGATTTATTTTGTATACATCGTTCTGCCTGCTTGTATGCCTACAGACCAGCAGAGGGCACCAGATCTCAGTCCAGATGGTTGTAAGCCACCATGTGGTTGCTGGGAATTGAACTAGGGACTTCTGGAAGAGCAGACCGTGCTCTTAACCTTTGAGCCAGGTGGGGAGTGGAACTCAATTTATAGCAAGTTTCTTAGGCTAGCTCTAAACATGGAATCCTTTTGTCTCGGTCTCCCAGGTAGCTGACATTGTGGGTATGTGCCATCATCCAGTTGTACTTGACCCTGTAAAGTTTGCTAAGTCTGGGTCTCCTGCCTTTATAGTGAGGGTTCCTAGACACGCTGAGTCCAGAGCTCCACTCCAGACTTAAGTTAGGTACTGGGCTGTGGGCATAGCTCAGTCCTTGCCTCGGTGCACAAGGCTGTGACTAGAGTCCATCCATAGCATTGCAGGGTTGAAAAGGACAAGGTCAGGTTTGTTGGTGTGCCTGTAATCCCAGCATATAAGTGGTTAAGGCAGGAGGATCCCTGCATTTGAAGCCCTCATGAGTTCTAAAATGAGTGTCAGGCTAGCCTGAGTTATGTAGCCAAACCCTCTAGCTCAAGGTTATCTAGGGGTTGGAGAGAGATAGCTTAGCAGTTAAGAGTGCTTGCTATTGGAGGGACTTGACCATGGTTTTCCCAGCACTTACCAAGCAGCTTACAACTGCCTGTTAACTTTGGCCCTAGGGATCTAAATACTGTCTTCTGGCCTGTGGACACCGCACTTACAGATTCTACACATAGTAGGCATAAGTCTCAACAGGCGCCCGCTGCTCACGCTCGCGCTCCCACAGAAGTTTGAACAGTCTGGGGGTTCTATGTAACACGACAGTAACTGCTTGCTTCTCTCTGTCAGATACGAACACAGCAAGCCACTGAAACAGGAAGAAGTGACTGCTACAGATCTGAGTGCAAAACCACCCCTGGCTGCTTCCTCAAGTCTCCCTTCTGGTGTTGGATCACTTGCTGAAATGAATCCAGGCGAAGCTGAGACACGAAGCCCAAACTTTGCAGCTGTAGGAGCAGGTTCAGAGGACTGGGTGAATGCCATTGAGTTTGTCCCTGGGCAGCCCTACTGTGGCCGTAGTAAGTATTGTGAGGACCCTGTAAACTGCAATCAAAGGGCTAAATGACAGGCCACAGTGAGCTCAGTGCCAGCTCTCCCGTGTCCGGTGTGTGAGCTTAACCTACTGTCAGCACGTTAGATTGGGTTATCTAAGATTTAAAGATGAAGTCAAAGAAATTTTTTGAACTACAATAAAATGAATTCCTGTTTAAAAACTGAAGTGTCTCCGAATGCTGTCCCCCGCCTGCTCCTGGTGGTGCTGGGATCAAACCCTGGGCTTTGCACATGCTAGGCAGATGCTTTCCCTCTCAGCTACACACTCGGCCACAGCCAGTCTTTTGTTATGTTTTTTGACACAGGGTCTCTATGGTTGAGATTCCTTAAGCAGTTAAGGATGACCTTGACCTCCTGATTCTCCTAATCTACCCCTACTAACAATACTAATACTACATTTCACTTCTAAAGAAATCCACATACAGAACTGGGCTTGGTGCCACATACCTGTAATGCCAGTTTTAGAGAGGCTGAGGTGGGAGGGTTGCTGAGTTCAAGGCCAGCCTGGGTTATTCAGATCTTCCCAGAAAGAACAAAACCGAACTGCACAGTGGTGGCGTGTACCTATATTCCCATCACTGGGTATTCTGAGGTAGGCAGAGGGTGAGCTTGAAGCCAGCCTGCTTCAATCCTGTCAATCCCTGAGACAATCCTGTCTTAAAAAACCAAGGGGGGAAAAATGAAAGTTTGTTCAGTAGGCTTGACTTTAGGTTCATTAAAGCTTTTTTTTTTTTTTTAATTTTTTTATTATTCTCTGTTACCTTATAGTTCATAATTGCCTTATGTATTTGGACCTTTACTACCATCTTAAACATTTTCAGCTGCCCCTTCCTGCACTGAAGCACCCCCGCAGGGCTCAGTGACCAAGGAAGAGTCAGAGAAGGAGCCAGCTACGGTGGAGACAAAGAAGCAGCTTTGCCCCTATGCTGCAGTGGGAGAGTGTCGCTATGGGGAAAACTGTGTGTATCTCCACGGAGACTCCTGTGACATGTGTGGCCTGCAGGTCCTACACCCAATGGATGCTGCCCAGAGGTCACAGCACATAAAAGTAAGTGCTCGGAGCAGCTTGTGCTAAGTATGAGGAGCCGATAAGTGGCGATGTATGTACTTCTTCCACGTTTTTATGGAGTGTCTTGTCAAAGATCTACCTATGTAATCCAGGCATAGTGGAGGCCAAAGGTGAGAGGGCCTCAGAGCCTGGCTGTGGAGATACAGGTTTCCTAACAAGAGAAGTTCTCCAGAACCTCAGACTATGGAATTTAAAAGGTGGTTCGTGGTTTTTTATTTTTTATTTTTTGTGATTTGTTTTTCTTTCTTTTCTTTTTTTTTTAACTAACAGTTTTTCTGAGATTCATATTTCTTATAATTCTTTTGAAACACATATTTCCTTGCTTTTTAATATATTCATAGCATTGTCTAGCCATTGCCATAATCCTAAATTAGATTCTTTTCATTCCCCAAAGGAACCTTATATCCACTTAGTAGTCGGCCTCTGTTCTGCTTTTCCCTGAGCTCCTAGCAACAGTGGGTCTGCTCTGGTATCTTGCCAGTTCTGGACGGTTTATGTAGCTGGGATCACTCCGTGGATGACCTTCAGGGGCTGGCTTGTCTCATTTAGATTTTTTTTTTTTAAGATTTTCCCTGTTGGAGTCTGTATCCATACTTCATTTTGTGGTTGCATGTTGACTGTATGGTTATTATACAGGGTGTGTGTTTATATGTGGATATGCTTACATAGAGGCCAGAAGTTAACATTAGGTATCTTCCTTCATCTCTACCTCAATTTTGAGGCAAGGTCTCTCACTCCATATGGAGCTCTCCAATTGAACTGCCTGTCGTCTTCATATCCCAACGCTAGGATTATAGATGCACTTGCTGTGCCTGGCTTTCATACACATACTGAGAGCCCAAATCCAGGTGCTCATGCTTGTACAATAAGCAATTTACTGAGAAATCCTCCCAGCCTCAACACTGTGGGGTTTAATTACTTGATGGATATTTGAATTGTTTCATTGTGTTTTTGTTTTTGTGAACATATGTCTTTATATCTTAGCTGTCCTTTAAAAATTGCTGGTTACATGAGTTTACTCATTGTCAGGAGGGTTGTATGTCACAGCATATATATGTAGACGTCAGTGGACAGCGTGGGTGGTGTTCTCTCCTTCCACTATGTGAAACCCAGTACTTCAACTTAGTTTGCTAGGCCTATTGGTAGGTCTTCTGACTTCCTAGGTCAGGCTAGCCCTATGTTTGATAACCTTTGGGGGTATAATGGCTGGGTTAGCTAGTAATTCTGCTTAGCACTTTGAGTGCCTGGCTGGTGTATAGTGCTGCCCTGTTTACACAGAGGCCAGAGGTGTCAGATTTCTGGAATGAGCTGTGGAGCTGCCTTGTGGGTCTTGAGAACTGAAGCAGCAGCCCGGGCTTTTAACTGCCAAGCCATCTCTCCAGCCCTACACTCAGTTTTCTTTTGAAGTTTCATTTGTGCTCACAAATGCCCTTTGTAGAAGATAAAGGGCAATTCTGAGGAGCTGTTTCCCTCTGCTTATGTGTGGGTTGTAGGCTTGTGTGGCCAGTGTCCTTCGATAATAGCATTGTCCATGTAGTCTCAGAGTGGAGGTGGGTAAAGAAAATAGATGCTGAGGACAATTCAGAATATTGCTCAGAAATAAAATATAAGTCAATTAACCTAGTGTCAAAGCCATAGAATTCGTGTACCACAGAACAGTGGTTGTCCATGGATATGGGGATTTTTTTTGAAGGAAAAGGAGCACCTGTTGAGTATGGGGTTGTGAGGGGTAATGAGCACATCCGAATATAGCATGGGGCTGGAGAGGTGGCTTAGCCTTCTTATACAGTACCTGAGGTGATTGCTAACACCCACACTTGTTGACTCACAGCCACCTAGAACCCACGGAGAGCCAACTCCTAGGCTCCACTGGGCTCCAACTTCCACGGCCCCAGCCCATAATTTAAAAGATAAGCCTTTAATATTGAAGAACAGTGGTTGTACCTCTGAAAGTACCACAGGTTGTGTGGTGTGTGTGAATTGTCTCAGTAGTTGTTGTAGTGTTTTGTGTGTGTTTAATTTTAATTTTTGAGGGACCGTGTCTCTTGGCATTGCCCTTGCTGACCAGGAGCTCATTGCATAGATCAGATTGACTGTACCTCAGAATATTGGGTTCTTCCTGCTTCTGCCTCCTGACTCAAGTATGAGCGAGCCACTGAAACCACCCCTTTAAAGGGATATGGAAATAATGTGCCCTACTTCATTGTCACCTGGTACCTGTTCAGATTTACTTTAGTACTTTTTTCTTGTTTGTTTTCACTTTTGAGACAGGGTCTCTACATAGCCCTGGCTGTCCTGGAACTTGAAATGTAGACCAGGCTCACCTTAAACTCATAGAGCTCCGCCTGCCTCTGCCTCCCGTGTGCTGGGATTAAAGGTGTATACCACCACAGCCAACTCTCTTTTCTTTTTCTTTGGAGACCAAGTCTCATGTAGCATGGGGCTGGCCTATAGAACTCTTGCCCCTTCTGCCTCTACCTCCCAAGTGTTCAGCATCTTAACGTTTTGAAATGAAGGCTTTAATCCTTCATTTTCTGCCCAGCAACTAGAGCATCACTGAAGTTAATAGGGACCTGGAGAGGTGGAGCTCTGGGGTGCAGAGAACTGGATAATCTTTCAAACACTGGGAGTTGAGTCAGTCCTCCTGCTAGACTGTAGTGTGAGCACGGCCGGGGCGTGGACCTGTGCACAAGCAAAGCCAGGCCAGACTGGAAACCGCCTCGGCAGGACCTTGCCTGTGGCTCAGGTCAGGACTGCAGTGGCCTCACTGTGCCTCTTGTCTCTCCCCTTCTTCCAGTCTTGCATTGAGGCCCATGAGAAGGACATGGAGCTCTCTTTTGCTGTTCAGCGCAGCAAGGACATGGTGTGTGGGATCTGCATGGAGGTGGTCTATGAGAAAGCCAACCCCAGCGAGCGTCGCTTTGGGATTCTCTCCAACTGCAACCACACCTACTGTCTCAAGTGTATTCGCAAGTGGAGAAGTGCTAAACAATTTGAGAGCAAGATCATAAAGTGAGACTCCTCCCCAATCTTCGTTTGTGCTTTCTATTTTCGGGAAGAATTTAGTATCTTGTGCCAACTTCCAGCCAGAAGGACCACATTTAAATGCATGTATTTTATCATGAACCTGGGTGTTGTAGTTGGGATTTCTTCTTTGTACCTCAGCTAGCTGCTAGGTTAGGTGGTCTGTCTATTTCAGTTGAATGAGGAAACCCTGTGTATCAGTTAGTAGTCTTCGTGCTTTTTAAGGAGATTGTGTTTAATGGATCAGACAGTCTAGGCTTCGGAAACAAACATCTAGCTCTGAATGTATGTCTCCTGGTGTTTTACACTTTCCACTTTTATACCATCCATCAAGCTAGCCAAAAAAAAAATCCACCATCCTTTAAAACTGTTCTCATAACTGAACAAAAGCCACATAATCCAAACAGAGCAAAGTTACAAGAAATAAATTTATTTAAATGAAAGAAGGAGTCTGTGTGAAATGTCTTCTTTTGGGTTTTTTTGTTTTTTGTTTTTTTTTTTTACGTAAATCTTTTTTTAAAAAACTGGCTAGCCATCGAGTTGATTCTGAAGGAGTTTATCTTTACTCCAAAGAAGGGGTCAGTTGTGACTGGAATCCCTTTCTGCTAATGCTCTTGTGCCTGTCAGTTAACCTGTCTCGGCGACACACCTGGGTGTGTCTTGAAGAGAGGGCTTCAGGGGATGTGCACTGCAGCCTGTTCATTGTTCCCCAGGTCCTGCCCCGAATGCCGGATCACATCTAACTTTGTCATTCCAAGTGAGTACTGGGTGGAGGAGAAAGAAGAGAAGCAGAAACTCATTCAGAAATACAAGGAGGCCATGAGGTATGCGCAGCGGGCTCACTTGGCTAGCACAGCGCCACCTTACCCTCCTCTGCTTCCCGCCCCCCCTTACTGCGCAGAATGGCTTCCTCTGTCACCTCCATAACTGCTTGCCCGCTTTGTCTTGTGCTTTTAACTTTAACACAGCCCTTGGTGTATGCTGAGGGACTGTCACCGTGATGTCTCCGCTCTAGCTAAAGCCTGGGCAGGGGCTTCCAGCTCCTTCCACGTCCTAAGAGTCGACTTAAGAATTCTTGTGTTTGGGGATTCTAAGAGATTGTCACTTGCTGTTAGTGCTGGTAAACCATGGACATTTAAGCGGAGATGTTTCTAGTCCGTGTTTGGAGCGCATGTTTCTAAGAACACCTCTTGGGGGGCTGTGCACTGACGTCTTGGTTCTGTCCCTGTTAAAGAGAAGCCCCAGATGAGAGTCGATCCAGGCCTGAAGTCCACTGTGAATAAGGGTTGCGATATTTTCCTTTCCAGCAACAAGGCGTGCAGGTATTTTGATGAAGGACGTGGGAGCTGCCCATTTGGAGGGAACTGTTTTTACAAGCATGCGTACCCTGATGGCCGTAGAGAGGAGCCGCAGAGACAGAAAGTGGGAACGTCAAGCAGATACCGGGTAACTCTCTGGTTTTTTACAGGAGGGGAAAGAGCACACTGTCAGTTGAGTCCTGCACACCTACTGGGGTAGGGGACAATGACACTCGTGTGCGGGGAGACTAGAGTCAAGGTCAGCCCCCAGAAGATGGGGGGAGGGTAGGAAAGGAGCGTGCTCAGAGTCCTAGCCTAAGATGTTGGCTACAAATAGCCAAAGGGGAGGCGCCGGCAAGGCTGACTAAGGGAGACCTCTGGTCCGCCATGCCCTCCCTCCTCCCTTTCCCCTCTATGCCACACGGGTCACCTTATAAGCAACAGGGTAGAAGACACTGCTGGACAGTGCCACCCCTATCATGGCCTTGTTTCTTACAGGCCCAACGAAGGAGCCACTTCTGGGAGCTCATTGAGGAGAGAGAGAACAACCCCTTTGACAACGACGAAGAGGAGGTTGTCACCTTTGAGCTGGGCGAGATGTTGCTTATGCTTTTGGCTGCAGGTGGGGACGACGAGCTGACAGACTCTGAGGACGAGTGGGACTTGTTTCACGATGAGCTGGAGGATTTTTATGACTCGGATCTATAGCGGCTTTGTGTGGCGGGAACTGGTCTGCGGAGCCTCAGGCAGTAGCTGTCCCTGTGCTGTGTGGCAGTGCGTGTGGCTCTCCTAGGCAGGCCTCTCAAACTCCAGGTGCTGTGATCACTACCCAGGGCCTGTTCCTCTACCCTCACCTTTCCCCCAAGAGTGTGTTGTTTTCTCTGTTTCAAAAGTTACAAAAATAAATCTTAAAGTTAGTTTTTTTGTAACATGAATTTAACTGTCAGACAGTTAGTGTAGGTTTGTTGCGTCATCTGTTTTCAGCCAGGTTGTGTTCATGGACTTTGCACACTCATTTTGAGACCCCTTTGAGGTTCAAAGGAAAAAGCACTGACTGTGCTTTGGGGTCCTAGGATAGGGGCAATTGGGAAAAAAGGGACCTAAGTTGACAAGTGGCTCTCTGTGCTAGATGTTGGAGGGCTCCCCGAGGCTTCTGTGAGATCTGCGCCTTCATGGTTTTATAGCTGTTCCCTACCCTCTAATCCCCATCACATGTGCTTGTCCTGTGGTTTTGGGCTCTTGTTTAATTGCACGCAAGAAATACTACTGGGTAACCAGAACCAGGTGCAGATGTGTTGAGGTTAACATGAGAAAATCTAGAAACACATGAAGGATGCGGTGGCGTTCCATCAGTGCAGAGCTGGCGTGACCCCAAGGGGCGGTGGGCTTGGTGGGTGAGCATATGTGCAGCTTCCCGTCTGCATAGGTGCAGTGTCCTTAGCTTTAGTGGGCAGGTGTGGGTTAGTGGTGTCAGGTAGATCTTAAAGGACCAAGCGGTATGTCCATAGTTGTTAACGTAGCAGTAGCTGTCGTCTATATGCTAGAGAAATGGGATCAGCTGTAGAGGCTTAAATGACCTGCTTGTCCCTTTATCAGTACAAGCTGGGTCTTGGACACACTGATGTTTTGAATGTTTTACAGTCTAGCCTTTTCAGTCCAGGCACTTTTTAGAAAGACCTTTGCCGTTGTGAGGTTCTGTGCTTGTTTTTGTGGCTTTCTGCCCCGTTCCATCCCTGAGCTTGGACAGTAAGACAGGTGGGTTCCAAACTGAGGTGTCGATTTGTGTCGGTTTGCAGAAGTAAGGAACCTTTCCCACTGAAGAAAGGGAGGGTGCGCCACCCACAAGGCAAGTGAAAGTTAAATTGCTAAAATCCCTCGGCGGGAATTCCACCTTTGCATTTGCTGCTCTCTTTCCTCAAGTAACTTGGGAGATGCTCGCATCTGTCCCCTGCTCTGCTTCCCCAGGACTCACCCAGGCTTTTCTCTTAAAAAGACGTCATCGTTGCAGAGGTCTCTGTATTTTGCAGCTGCCCTTTTGTAAGAAGCACTTTTCCCAAATAAAATAATTTAAAAAACAGTTGGTCTTGTGTGATGAGCTGCTCGTGTCGTTCTTAGTCGTGTGTGGATTGGCTAGAAGTGGGCCTCTTCAGGATGGCCAGGCTGCCTTCATCCATAAATT
The DNA here is from genome assembly GCF_947179515.1 of Apodemus sylvaticus. Lineage (NCBI taxonomy): Eukaryota > Metazoa > Chordata > Mammalia > Rodentia > Muridae > Apodemus > Apodemus sylvaticus. Next base: position 63,737,639 of record NC_067473.1, on the reverse strand, counting down.
CACCGTCTCTCCCAGTAACGTGTGCTTGCAGTGAAGCCTGCTTCAGATCAGGCTCCCGAACAAGACAGGTGATTGGGAATTTGAAAGACTAATCCTTTGGTTTGTTAGAGTCAGGATCTCTCCATGTAGCCCTGGTTGTCCTGGTACTCAGTCAAGACTAGGCAGACCTTGAACTCAGAAGTCCGCCTGCCTCTGCCTCCCAAGTGCTGGGATTAAAGGCCTGTGCCACCACCGCCTGACCATTCATATTCTTTATGTACATGAGTGTTCTTTTGCCCTGCACACCAGAAGAAAGCGTCAGACCCCCCATTACAGATGGTTGTGAGCTACCATGTGGTTGCTGGGAACTGAACTCTGGAAGAGCAGCTGAGCCGTCTCTCCAGCCCCTCCAATTAACACTTTTGAGACAAATCTCACTGTGGAGTTCAGGCTGGCATCAAACTAAACACATGGTCATATCTTTTCGCTCCCAAGTTACATAAGTTTAGCTCCCAGACACATTTCTTTTTTCAGATTATGTATGGGAATGTTTTGTTTGTATGTCTGTCTCCCGTGCTTGATGCCTGCAGAGGTTAGAAGAGGGTAAGGGCATCAGATCCTCTGGAAGTGGAGTTACAGATGATTGTCAGCCACCATGTGGGTGCTGGGACTTGAACCCAGGTTCTCTGGAAAAATAATACTGGTGGGACACTATTTGAGAAAGGGTCTCACTGGTTGGAGCTCAAGTAGGCTGGGTTGGCCTGTTCATGCCTCTGCCTCCTAAGAACTAAGTTAAAGGTGTGTGTGTAATCCTATTGCTAGTTACTGCAATGGCGGTGCTAGGAATCAGACCTGGATACGTTGGAAGAGCAGCACTTCCTCTTAAGCACTGAGCCATCTCCAGCTCCATTGTACCTTACTTAGTACCTCAACTGGTCTGCCAGGTGCCCCTCCCCATTCCCCCCCCCCAGCACTTAGCCTCGCTTGAGACAAAGATGGGAACTCAATGCTAATGTTTCTCTGGCACATCCTAGTCCCGCACATGGCTCAAATCTTTTAAAAAGCTTAAAGCTCTGAGACTGGAGAGATGCTCAGTGGTTAGCACAGTATTGCTCTGGGAGAGGTCCCAGACTTGGCTCCTAACACTCACATCGGGCAGGTCACGGTTGCCTGTCCCTGTAACTGCAGCTTGTAGGGGACCCAGGGATTAGTGGTGTAAGATACAACACTAGCTTTAGGTTCTAATAGTTTGATGGATGTGGGGTCTCTTGTATCCCAGTCTGTCCCTCTGACGTGCTATGTAGCTAGTTAAAGCCCAAAGTTTGTGCAGAGACAAGCACTCTGTCAAATAAGCTATATCCCCAGCCCTTGGAGATACTGTGTGTGTGTGTGTGTGTGTGTGTGTGTGTGTGTGTGTGTGTGTGTGTGTACTTGCCATTGTGTACATGTGGAGGTCAAAGGATAACTTGCAGGAGTTGCTTCTCCCTTTTCACTGAGTCCTAGGGATGAAACTCAGGTTGTCAGCCTGGGCAGTAAACATCTCTAAACATTCTGAGCTATCTTCTGGCCTGTAATTATTTTAAACATACATTCTAGTCTTCCTCAGATTGCTGAGTGGTCTGAAGTTGTTGTGAGGAAAGGGTTTGTGACCTCTCCTGTCTCCCTGTGTGCAAGGAGCCTAAGCCCTTGGTTTCCTCAGCTGGACAGGCCGGTTATCCTCACTAGGTTCAATCTCCAGCCTTGTAAAAAGCAGAGGAAAAAAGTAACAAAAAACCTACAAGGGCAATCTAAAAGCGATTTCTTTTTCTCTTTTCCTTTCTTTTTGCTTTGGAGACAGGGTTTTACTAAGAAGCCCTGGCTAACCTGGAACTCACTCTGTAGACCAAGCTGGCCTAGAACTCAGAGATCTGTCTGCCTCTGTCTCCCAAGTGCTGGGATTAAAAGTGTATGCCATCATCACCTCCCAGATTTTAAATTTTTGTTTTGTTTTTGTTTTTGCTTTTTCAAACAGGGTCTCACTCACTGTGTTGCTCTGGCTGTCCTGGAGCTTACTTTGTAGACCAGGCTGGACTTGAGCTCACAGAGATCAGCCTCCCCAGTGCTGAGATTAAAGGCATGCTATGGCTAGATTAATGTTTCAATGTGTCTTTAGTTTTATGTGTGTGTGTTTGCAGTGAGCACGTCTATGTGTGGTGGGTAGTTATGGAGACCAGGAGATGTCAGATCTGGAGCTACACTGGTTGGGAGCCACCTACCTCGAGAATTAGCTCAGGTCCTCTGGAGGCCAGCAAGCATTCTTAATGTCCAAGTCATCGGTCCAGCCCAGAAAGCAGAGGTTTCTGAGTTAGTGATAGTGTACAACTGTTAATTCCAGTACTTGGTAGATAGAAGCCAGAAGGTCAGGACTAAAAGGTCCTTTTTGGTTACATAGTGACTTCTAGGCCAGCCTGGGCTACATGAGGCTATCTTTAATAATTTTAACCTATTTAACTTTTCTTTCATTTATTTGGAATGTTGGTACTTAAACTCGGAGCCTAATGCATGCTAGGCAAGTGCTCTACCACCAAGCCATCTGCCACCCATCCACTTCCCCTAGTTAGTTTGGTTTGGTTTTGAAAATCTGGTACTTTCAAACATTTATCTTTATAGTAAGGGGGTTTCAGATCTGTATAGTACTGCAGCCAAAGCCACCTGCCATCTAATGAAAAAGTTACTTAACATTACCTTGTTTGTAAACTGGGAGAACAGCACATCTCAAGTAAGAAACACAGCCCATCTCTGCAGTGACAGCTCCAAGAATGAAGCATCTCCTACCCAGGAGATGTGCCACCTAATCTCATGGTGCAGCGAGTGCCTAGCATCCCCAAGTCATGATCGTGTCCGGGATGTTTGGCACTAATCATCCACTGATTACACCTAACCAACCTTTGTCAGACTGCTACAGTAATCCATCCACATTGCTGTAATGAAGTACCCGAGGCTAGGTAAATTACACAAGGGAAGTGGTTTATTTAGCTCATGGGTTAAGTCAAGGTGTTGGCCCTGTGAGAGACATTTACAACATAACATCACGGAGCATGGTATCTCAATGTCAGGCGTTTGTTCAAGAGGGAGAGAGAGCACATGGTGGGCCAGAAGGTGAGGGAGAGGGGCCAAACTGGCTCTTTTTGTTACAGTTCTGAAAGAAGTAACTCAAGGCTCCGTATTAAAGGATCAAGCCTCTGATGTGACACTCTGGGCAGGAAGTGAGTTAGTCTGCCCAGTACAAGCAAGTGGCTTGAAGAACATTAACCCTCTAGTTCTGAAAGTGGGGGCTACTCCACTGCAAGAAGGCATCAGCTGCTCTCTGACCACATCTTGTCGGAGGCGACACAACACTGGTTTGCTGATAATATAAGAACAATTTAATTTCAACACAGGACTGACTTCCATTCAAGAGGTAATTTGATTATTTTTTTCTTTTGGTTTTTTGGATTTGGTTTTTTTTGAGACAGGGTTTCTCTGTATAGCCCTGGCTATCCTGGAACTCACTCTGTAGACCAGGCTGGCCTCGAACTCGGAGATCTGCCTGCCTCTGCCTCCCAGAGTGCTGGGATTATAGGTGTGCGCCACTACTGCCTGGCCAGGTATTTTGATATTTTAAGAATTCATGATGGCCGGGGTGGTGGCGCACGCCTGTAATCCCAACACTCTGGTAGGCAGAGGCAGGTGGATTTCTGAGTTCGAGGTCAGCCTGGTCTACAGAGTGAGTTCCAGGACAGCCAGGGCTATACAGAGAAACCCTGTCTCCAAAAATCCAAATTCAAAAAAACAAAACAAAAAAATTCATGGTAGGTATTTCTTCCATCCTTGTGGTCAAACAGATTGACAGAGGGCAAGCCAGTTCCATCTGCCTCCTAGTTCCTGACCATTTGAAAAGAAAGCATTTCTAGCTTCTAGGTAACAGGCCTTGCTCCTCTTTTTCTTTTTTTTTAGATTTATTTATTATATGAGTACACTGTAGCTGCCTTCAGACACCAGAAGAGGGCGTCAGATCTCTTTATGGATGGTTGTGAGCCACCATGTGGTTGCTGTGATTTGAACAGGACCTTCTGAAGAGAAGTCACCTGACTGTGACTGTTGGAGGCAGGCTGGCTTTTCATTACAAGCCTTCTCCAACAGTGCCTGGGCTGTTTCCAAATCTAGAATGTTCCAAATATCCTCTCTGCATCTTCCCGCTCCCCATTTAACTACTGTCTTTGTACAACAGAGAAGCAAATTCCACTATTAAACTGTTGGAGGTTGGGGAGACAGATCAGTATGGGGAAAATCCGTCCTAACTCTCTTCCTTCAGGGCCTGAGCTCCTCATTTCCATAGGAGTCCTTGAGGACAGTGGTGTCCCCTTTCCTCAGAGTCTGTGCTGCCCATCAGGCTGGGGGTGAGGCTCAGCCGGCAATGCTACCAGACACTGGCGCCTGGATACCCTGGCTGTCGTGCTGGCTTCCTGTACATGTTCAACAAGTACAGCGGCTGCTCTCACCGGGGACCTGGGACACAAGAACTGGGCTGGAATCCTGGGAGAGACCTTGCTGGACACTCTCCCCATACAGGTGCAGGCTGTTGCGGGCAATTAACTCCTTTGCCATGAGCACAAAGACTTCATCTATGTTCCTGGACTCCTTGGCGGATGTCTCCAGGACAGCCAGGAGGCCGTACTTCTCAGCCAGTGCACAGGCGTCCTCAAACAGGACATGCCGCTTCTCCCACAGGTCTGACTTGTTCCCTGCGGGTGAAAGATGTGTAAATGTAACACTAATGAGTAACAGAAGTAAACCATCTTCCCCCTCCACTCCCCTTTTCTGTCTTTGTACTTAAAAAAAGGTTTTTCAGAGTTGCTTTATTTCTTGTGTTGGAGTGTGGCGCACTCACACACTACAGCACATATGGACAGAGGACAACTTTCACGTCTTTTTTTTTTGTTTTTTCTTGTTTTTTTTTTGTTTTTCGAGGCAGGGTTTCTCTGTGTAGCCCTGGCTGTCCTGGAACTCACTCTGTAGACCAGGCTGGCCTCGAACTCAGAAATCCACCTGCTTCTGCCTCCCAGAGCAGAGGACAACTTTCAAGAGTTATTTCTCTTGGGGAATTGAACTCAACGTCTTTTAGGTTTATTTATTTTATTTATTATATGTAAGTACACTGTAGCTGTCTTCAGACACCAGAAGAGGTTGTCAGATCTCTTTAAGGATGGTTGTGAGCCACCATGTAGTTGCCAGGATTTGAATTCACGACCTTCTGAAGAGCAGTCAGTGCTCTTACCCGCTGAGCCATCTCTCCAGCCTGAACTCAGTCTTAAGTCTTAGTGGTGAGTGGCCTAGTCTCTTAGCCATCTTGCCCACCTAGTCTGTTCTTTGAGACAGGTTCTCATGTTGCCCTGGTTAGTCTGAACCTTGTTATATATATTCATCGTCCATAAGGTATTGGCCCAGGCCCTGCTATACTCTACAGAACACCAAATGTACCAGACTTGAATCTGGCAAGTCCTGAACTCTGAAATATCTGTCCCTAGCCACCATACCCAGCCCTTTGATTGACATTTTAAAAAGAGAACTTCCACATGCCAAAGATCTTTATAATGCAGACATCAGTATAATCTACCACAAGAAGTTGCCTCCTAAACTCTTTACTCTTCTTTTTTGAGACAAGGTCTCAATGACTTCGGCCCTCACTGATTTAGATAGAATGGCTGGCCAATGAATTCTGTGGCTCCTCCTCCTCAGCGCTAGCTTACAGCTGTGTGCCATCATAACACCTGCTTTCAACCCTGGTTCTGATGATCTGAACTGATGGCCTCAGGTTTTTACAACCAGCGCTTGGTTGACTGAACTATCTCCACTCCCTTTTTAAAAAGAGAGTTTCACTATCCCTTATTCACACCGCCCTTGAACTCTATTTTCCTGCCTTATCATCCAGAGACCTAGGATCACATGATCACGCTCTCAGACTCAGGATCTCATAGACTACTGCTGAGGGTTGTAAGCTGAGCCCCGGCAGAGCTGGGTCAGGAAGCTAACTGCTTGCACACCGCCCTACCGATCAGCATGATGACGAGGTTGGCCGCTCCGTATTTTTCTATCTCATGGATCCAGTGAGGGACAGATTCGAATGTGGACCGCCGCGTGAGGTCATAGGCGATGATGGCTGCGTGGGCACTCCGGTAGTAGCTTTGGGTGATGGTACGGAAGCGCTCCTGGCCTGCCGTGTCCCACACCTGCATCTGCAGAAAGACAGAGGCCTAGCAACATGGTCATTCCTTTATTTAAGTCGCCATACAAACGGTTTCCTGTGGGCCAGTAGGATGGCTCAGTGGGTAAAGGTGCTAACTGCCAAGTCTGGTGACCCCAGTTCAATCCCTGGGACCCCTGTTGAAGGGAAAGTGCCAACTGTGACAGGTTGTCCTCTTTTTATGAACACACAGTGGCAGGCATGCTGGCACAGCTAGAGGCACAACAAATAAACGATGTAAGTTTTTTTTAAAAGAACAAATGGATTCCCAGGTCTTATTTCAACCCATTCAGATTCAGTAGGGACAGGCAGGGCCAAAATGTGCTCTCCAGTTTAGCAGATGCCTGGAAGGTCTTCTCCACTGATGCAGGATCTACTTATTCCTGAATCTTTTCTTTCAACTGTTGACCTCAAATGTCCTTTGGCTAGATTTTTGGATTCATATTTCAAGTTTACCCATTGGGAAGAACTCTGGCAAGGGGGATGGCATAGGCTGAACTGTACTGATTCTTAAAGGATCACTTGGAATGTTCACACTCAGTGGCATCCTTACACAATACTTCCCAGGTTACTGTCTGAGACATCAATCACATCAGCACCCACTCACATGACTTTCAATAAAGAAAAAATAATTTAGAATCATTTTATGTGCATTTTGCAAGTGTGTATGTGTGTGTGTGTGCACATACACGCACCTAACCACACGTGTGCCTGGTGTCCACAGAGGATAGAAGAGGGTATCAGATATACCCCAGAACTGGAGGTGAGACAGCCTGATGGAGGTTGTGAACTGGAATAGATTGTTGTGAACTGCCATGTGGGTGTTGGGAATGAAACCTGGGTCCTTTACAAGAGAAGCAAGCTCTGTTAACTACCGAGCCATCTCTCCATCGCTGTGTATAAGTTTTTGTTTTATAGTCTCATATTGTCCAGGCTGGCCTTGACCTCAGTATGCAGCTGAGGTTGGCCTGAAACTCATGATCTTCCTGCTTCCACCTCCCAAGTGCTGATGTCATAGGCATGGGTCTCTGTGCCTAGCAGTTCTCACCTGATATGTCATACCATTTATGTAAAAAACTGGCCTTTAGCCTGGGTTGGTATCTCTAATCCTAGCTACTCATAAGGCCAGGGCAAGAGGATAACAAGGTCAAAGCCAGCCTGTGCTACAAAGCAAGTTCAGTATCAGCCTGACTAAGCCAAAAGTAAAATACTAAAAAGAGGCCAGGATGTACCTCAGTGGTAAGGTGTTTGCTTAACATGTACAAATCCCTAGTTACAATCCATAGTAGCAGAAAAAATGGTGTGTCTAGGGTTTGGAGGTCAGAAGATGTAGAATCTCTTGCAAACTATATGGAAGCATAACCTGTCAATAAAAAACCTTTGGCCTATGAGCTGAGGCAGGAAATAGGAGGTGGGACAGAGATAGAGAACAAATCTGGCAGAATCAGTTTCAAGGGAGATCTCCCTCAGACTTTGAGGAAGACTGTATCATGAAACTGTGGACCGGGTAACCAATGATGTGGAAGACATAGAATAATTTAAACTTTAAATGGGTTATATAAGTAATGAGCTAGTCAGGGAGCAAAGCCACGGCTATTGGCCTAGGCATTTATTAATACATAATTAGTTGTTATTTCTGAGGACAACGTAGCTGGGGTAGCTGGGTGGAAAGCCCACAAGTATAAGAAGACAGCTTGTGTCGAGGTCATCAGGATCGGTGTCAGGTGCCTTTATCCGCTGGGCCATCCTGCCAGCTCCTCTCCCCTTTGTTAATGAACAATTCCTAACAGGCGGCCAAACAGGAGGGAATAGAAAGAATGAGTTTTCCTATACTGAGATCCAATACTTATTAAGATTTTCCTTTTTGGGGGATTCCCCTTGTGCTAGTCTTCAGAGCTGGTCCCTTCAGCTGAACTCACAGTAATACACAGTAGCTGGGTTTTGTTTTTTGTTTTTTGGGGTTTTTTGTTTTTGTTTTTGTTTTTTGGTGTTTTGGATTTGTTTTTTTTTTTGAGACAGGGTTTCTCTGTATAGCCCTGGCTGTCCTGGAACTCACTCTGTAGACCAGGCTGGCCTCGAACTCAGAAATCCGCCTGCTTCTGCCTCCCAGAGTGCTGGGATTATGGGCGTGCGCCACCACTGCCTGGCTGCTGTTTGGTTTTTGTTTCTGTTTTTCAGTCTTTGAGAGAGGGTCTCAATAGGTAACACTGGATGGCTTGGGACCACTAAGCAGACCAGCTGTTGTCTGTCACATTTGCTGTCATCCTCGTGCCTCTGCCTTTTGAATTTTGGACTTACTCCTTCTCCAAGATACAAGGAGACATTCATTTACATAATCCCAAGGCCAGCACCACTGCCAACAATTCTCCAGTGTCATCTGATATGATCCCATATTAAAAATCTCTCAATGATCCTAAAAATTATCTTTATAAATGTTATTTATCTGTCCGTCTGTTTATTTATTTAAAGTCAAAGCCTCTCTCTCTCTGAGCTGGAGAGATGGCTCAGTGGTTAAGAGTACTGACTGCTCTTCAGGGGTCCTGAGTTCAAGTCCCAGCAACCACATGGTGGCTCACAACCATCTGTAATGGAATCCGATGATACCCTCTTCTGGTGTGTCTGTAAACATCTACAGTGTACTCATATATAAAATAAATAAATAAATCTTTAAAGTCATTGAAAACATTTAAAGAAAAAAAGTCAAGGTTTCTCTCTATGTAGCCCAGGCTGGACTCACACTTGTGATCCTTCTGCTTCAGCCTCTTCAGTACTAGGATTACAGGCACGTGACAGCTTGCCCACTATCTTTTCGTTTTCCTTGTTCTCTCTCTCTCTCTCTCTCTCTCTCTCTCTCTCTCTCTCTTTCTTTCTTTTTTTTCTTTCTTTTTTTCCCCCCGAGACAGGGTTTCTCTGTGTAGCCCTGGCTGTCCTGGAACTCACTCTGTAGACCAGGCTGGCCTCGAACTCAGAAATCCACCTGCCTCTGCCTCCCAAATGCTGGGACTAAAGGCGTGCGCCACCACCCGGCTCTCCTTGTTATTTATTACATTTTATTTATGGGTTGTGTGCACGTATGCATGGTACACATGTGCTTCTCCGTAAGCAGCACAGTTGGCAAAGAAACGACCCAGGTGAGGTAAGGATGACACCGGTTCAGCTCGGCTCAGTCCGCCGGTGCCGAGCCAAACTTCTGGAGTCTGATTCCAGGCTGCTTATTTTAGACAATATTTAAGGACAGTACAATTTTGGAAAAAAGTTTTCTGATGATAATTAACTCAGTTTTGTATGTGCAAACAAAGTTTAAGACATGTTTACTTCATGACTTTTTATAAAGTACAAACGGGCTTCTTCTGTAAAGGTGGGCTTTGTTGCCGTACAAGCTCTGTTCAAGGTTTAGGTTAGGGTCTAGCGAGAATGACGAAAGCAAACATAAAGCCTGTCTAAGTCAGGCTTGGTCTGGTCTAAGATATCTCAGAAGTTGCCAGACAGGCATCCATCTTTAACCTCAGCACTCGAGAAGCAGAGGCAGGCAGATCTTTGAGTCTGAGGCCAGCCTGGTCTACAGAGTAACCCTGCCTTGAAAATTAAAGTCACGTAGTACAGTAAAAGTGACATCTCTAAGAAGGATGGGTTTAATGGCCTTAGAAGATGAAGATTTAGAGGGAAAGGTTCTGGGAAAAACAAATATAAACACTGGGGGATATTCCAGAGATAGCAAAGGGTCACCAAGTAGTCAACTATATCTCTTCTTAGCATTCCAAGAGGAAGATAGGTAAACATCTCCTTCTTTTGAAGAGAAAAGCTTGCATGTTTAAATTCCCTGGGTTCTCCAGTGCTTATCTGTATGAACAAGGACCTCTTGCCCTCTACACGTGTATAGGTGAGAGCAGAGTTTCTCCTACTGAGTAGGACCCAGGGAAGAAACTCAGGTCACCAGACTAGGTAGCAAGCTGTCATGCTGGGACTGACTTCGTTCTTACAAAATTGGTGAAGCAAGTTGTTTTTTTTTTTTTTTGGTCTGTGGCCACATTTTATATTTAGTTATTGTTTTTTGTTTGTTTTGTTTTTTTGTCTGTTTCTTTTTTCTTTTTAAGACATGGTCTCATACAGCTCTGGCTGGCCTTGAACTCACAGAAACTCCCAGAGATCCAATTACCTCTGCCTAAAGCATGCACTATATCACCTACCTCTGATTATTTTTGAGACAGGATTCTCATTGTGTGGCCCAGCCTGGCCTCAGTCTTTTTGTCTCAGTCTTGTGCTGAGATTATGGATATGTGCTGTGACATAGTTGCTGATCTTTTTCTTAGACACTTAGCCATGTTCTTTTCAATATTAAAGAACCTAGCCCTTTTTCATATTGCAAATATTTCATTTCCAGTCTGTCCATTCTTTTGACCATGTATCCTATTTTTGGACTGTAGAAATTATGACCTTCAGGTAGACTTAGCAATATACTCTTTAAGGCTTCTGTGTTTATACCCTTCTTAATACGGGGACTCCGGCCGACTGAAGCAGGGGAACTGCCCCTGGCGCCCCCTCACCTTCACTTTCTTGCCATCTATCTCGAGGGAGCGCACGGTGAAGTCCACCCCGATGGTGTTCTGCTGTGACTCACTGTAGACTCCAGACTTGAAATGCTGAACCACACACGTCTTCCCCACGTTGGAATCCCCAATGAGGATGACCTTGAACAGATAGTCCACATTCTCATCCACTGTTCTGGCTAAGCTGGAGAACGGCATGGCTCAGGCTTCCTAGAATAGACCCAGGAAGGAAAGACAGCATTTTGTATTTTTCTTTCTAGGGAGTGCACCTACCAGGATCCAGGACTGAGATCATCTTTACTTTCTTGCTGTAGAAGAAGAAAAGCAATGGCAGTCGTGGCTTTCACAGGGCAAATGTTCTCGGGGGTGAAGGATGCCAGCGACTGGTCAGCTGTAGGGAGTTGCCCCATAAATCCACACCTCAGGTATAGGTGGACACAGAAGGCCATTCTTTGATGGGAATAGCATCTAGTCAACTCTACGTGATTACAGAACTGAGGAACTCCCAGTCCTGAGGATGAGGTACCCAAAGACTGGGATAGCGGGGGCCGTGCCTCCAGCAGTAACTCCAGCAGTCAGTCAGGTGGAGGATATGCCCGCAGCCACTAGAAGATGGCTTATGTAGTCAAGCCACGACAACGGACAAGGTCCAGCCGAGAAGCCAGTTAAGGAAGACTCACATGTCTGCGAGTGCACATGAGTGCAATGGCCAAAGAGGCTAGAGGGATGGGAGCCCCCGCACCAGTGACAGGCAGTTGTGAGCTTGAGGTGGATGCTGGGAACTGGACTCAGGTGCTTTTCCCTCAGAACCACCACTCCATCACCCACGTGGTCCTTTTATTCTAGGTAGTACTCCATTTTTCTTTTTATTTATTTATTTATTTATTTTTAATTTTTTTTTTTTTTTGGTTTTTTGAGACAGGGTTTCTCTGTGTAGTCCTGGCTGTCCTGGAATTCACTCTGTAGACGAGGCTGGCCTCAAACTCAGAAATCCACCTGCCTCTGCCTCCCAAGTGCTGGGATTACAGGCGTGAGCCACCACGCCCGGCTAGTACTCCATTTTTCTAAACTAGGAAATTAGAATTTTGAGGATATTCAAAATTGAAACTGTAATTAGAATAATAAGGCAAGGGCACGTGCGGCAACACACAACTTTAATCCCAGCGCTCAGGAAGCAGAGGTAGGTGGGTCTTTATGAGAGTTCAAGGTCTGGTATACATAGCAAACTTCAGGATAGCTAAGGCTACATAGTGAAACTCACGGTTGTGTGTGTGTGTGTGTGTGTGTGAGAGAGAGAGAGAGAGAGAGAGAGAGAGAGAACACACTATGGGAAATTTGAGAGTGGAAAAGGAAATAATTCATTACAGGTTTCTAATGATGGTATTAGCCAAACTTAATCAGGATTACTTATTACAGACCTGCAATATACATACATACACATATATAAAGTTTATAGGGCTGGAGAGATGACTCAGTAGTTAAGAGCATTGGCTGTTCTTTCAGAGAACCTAGGTTTGGCTCCCAGTACGCACATGGCATCTCACAAACATCTGTGACTCCAGTTTTAGGGGGCTCAATCCTGTCTTCCAGCCTCTGTGGGCACTGCATGCATGCAGAACACAGACATATTTTTATATCCTATGTGTTCAAGGTGAGGGGCCCTGAGGATGACACATGAGGTTGACCTCGGGCTGCCACATGGCGTGTACACGCATGAACTCACACAAATAGATATTAAAACAACAGATACACTTGTGTACATTTCTCCATGAGGTTTGAGACCCGTCAGTCAATACGTCAATCACCTGAAGCTACCGCATCCCGGCTTTCAGCATCTTGTTCCAATAGTCACCTGTGCTTACATAGCTTCAATCTCAGGGAACTCTATTTCTCTTGAATACAATTGTGCACAGTGGCAGCTCTACATCCCCTGAACTGACACCTGTCTCCCTGGGATTCCTATTTGTCAATCTCAGAGCTCCCCCCATTCCCTACCCCCCCCCCCATTGCAAGTCACTGAATTCCTAGTCACATGACATAACAACTCAGGAGCTATTTGAAGCAGCAGACATATTCCTGTAACCGCAGGTACTTAGGCCTTTAAACCACCCTGTTCACATATTTAATTAGGTCTCTCCGTCAAATATCTCATGAGACCAAAACACCCCTTTGGTGATTGGATTTGAGGTTGAGTAAATTGCTCCTACCTTATGAAACCTTCATTTCTCCCTTATTTATTCTTTTTTTTTCTTATGCCATAGGAAAAGGCCAAATAAAAATGTACACAAATGCTCGTGCCTATTTTGGCAGACAAAAATGCACACAAATATCCAGTCTTTATATGTAGAAACCAAAGGCTTTAAGGAGGTAAGGAATGGTCTAGTACTTTTGTTTGGAAGCCCCTGAAATCGCACGGAAAACTGATCCAGCGGACAAGAGACACAATCGAACCAGTTGTGTTTTTTGTTTTTTTGTTTTGTTTTTTTTTTTCCTTCCTTGTCTTTTCCACTGAAGAAAGCCATTCTACTTCCGGTATCTTATCACCTTAACTTGAGCTGAAAACTTGTTTCCAAGTCCCCTTTCTCTTCTTTCCCTTCAAAGTGCCTGGGGTTCCACAAAAGCCCCCCTTTAAGCAAGCACATAAACCCTGTAAGGAAAACACAGCAGAGCCTTCCCAGACAAAACCATTCCACAACCCCGCGCCCGCCCGTCACCTCCTGGTTCCACCTGTTGCTTACCTGAGCACTCTCTCACCTCGCTGGGGAGCAGGTAGTTTCTTCTGGTTTCCTCTGCAGCCCTCCTCCGTCTGCTTCTTCCTCTTGTCTTGCGGTGAGGTGGGAACTCAAGTTCCGGCCCCTGGCGTCAGGTTTGGAGGCCCGAGAAAGCGAAAGGGAAACAAGGGCAATGCCTCCTACCTGCAAGGAGCCTGAAGTCCCAGGTGAGGTGCTGGCCGGCTACAGGGCCCAGGGCAGACAGCTCGCTCTCCTGCCAGTATTCCTCAGATCAAGAGAAAGCACGGAGAAAAACTGCCTTTCACTCAAGCGGCACCCGCTAAGCTACCGGCTTCCTTCTTGTGCTCGGGCATCCTTCATCGCACAGCCTGCCTGATCCGCTTGTGCTTGTTGGGCTGGGCTGAGAGGCTGTTAGCTGAGATGACTGTGACTTTAAGGAGGATACTGATCTGGGTCCTGAGTGACTTGTTTTAAGAAGTCCCTGGAAGAAAGGAGGTGCTCCAGCAACTTAAAAAGAATAAAACAAGGGTCCACAAGATGTCTCCATAGGTAAAAGCTGCCAAATGAAGACATGAATTCTAGTGGCTAGTTGTTCTCTGAACACACATCCATGTACGAAGACATGTACACATGCCAAATAGAGAAAAGTAAAAAAAAAAAAAAAAAGGAATTAAAATCCCTAACCAACCAAACAAAAAAGCCCTGAATTAAAAGAACTTAGAGCAGTCGGGGACTTAGATTAATGGTAGAATATTTGTCTAGGAAGTGAAAGGCTGGGTTCTGTTTCCAGCACCAAAATAAAATAATAAATAAAATAAAGGTGCTTTACTGCATGTGGGGATGTGTGTGTGTGGGGGAAGAGCCACTTAAAAGTTTTACCACACAGCAGAGGCTAATTTTTAAGTGTGAGAACACCTAGAGCCGATTAATCCTTGATATAAGAGCAGAGTCCTTGCAGTAAGAGCAAAGATCTGAGGTAAATGTCCTATTCCTACCCAAAGAATCTATCAATTCTAGACTCTTGTAATGAACTACCTTCAGAGCCTATCATAAGAACTAGATGGTTCAGTGCATAAGAGCGCTTTACTGCTCTTCCAAAGGACTTGAGTTCAGTTCCCAGCATTCAAGTCATGCAGGCCTGAAATAGGAGTCGACTGTCCCTTGTTCAAGAACATCAAGTCTGTGATGCCAGGCCGGGCAGTGGTGGCGCACGCCTGTAATCCCAGCACTCTGGGAGGCAGAGACAGGCGGATTTCTGAGTTCGAGGTCAGCCTGGTCTACAGAGTGAGTTCCAGGACAGCCAGGGCTACACAGAGAAACCCTGTCTCAAAAAAAAAAACCCAAAAAACAAAAAAAAGAAAAAAGAAAAAAAGAAAAGTCTGTGATGCCTTTAAGTTGTGACTCATCATAGCCCAAATCCCACCCACTCAACAATTTTTTTTCAGGAATATCTCTTTTAAGCAAGGTAACCCAAAACTAGGTTAGTTTCTCACTCTATCCAGAGAAAAAGACACTGTCACATGCTGCTGCTGACTGTGGCTTTCAGAACCACGGTCACATGTGTAACTTGGAATTGGGTTGTAGGTCAAAATCCACCACAAGTGTGTAGGCTGGGGCAGGAAATGGGGGCCTGCCATGTCAGTGTGGGGGAGGGGAGCTGTAAATGGTTTCTTGACATGACGATTACTGTTTAAGTCAATTGTCTCAGATCCAGCCCATGTTACACTCACACACTGGGAGAGCACCTGGGGGTGGAAATCAAATGGTAAATAGCCTGCCCACCGGATGATTTTCTACTTCACTTTTATTTTTTTCAATTAATTTATTCTTTTTTAAAAGATTTATTTATTATATGAGTACATTGTGGTTGTCTTCAGACACATCAGAAAAGGGCATCAGAACTCGTTACAGATGGTCATGAGCCACCATGTGGTTGCTGGGATTTGAACTCAGGACCTTCGGAAGAGCAGTCAGTGCTCTTAACCTCTGGGCCATCTATCTCTCCAGCCCTAATTAATTCTTATTTATATGAATGAGTGTGTCTCTCTGTGTGTATGTCATATGTTCCGGTGTTCAAGGAGACCAGAACAAGGCATAGGATCCCTTGGAACTAGAGTTATAGCCCATTGTGAGCTGCCTGATGTGGGTGCTGGGGCCGGAACTCAGGTTCTTTAGAAGAACAGTGATTGCTCTTAACCCCTGAGCCATGTCCCCAGCCCCTTCTCCTCCTCCTTTTCTCTCTTCTTCTTCTTCGTTTTAATATTTATTTATTTATTACATGTAAGTACACTGTAGCTGTCTTCAGATACCCCAGAAGAGGGCATCAGATCTCATTACGGATGATTGTGAGCCACCATGTGGTTGTGGGATTTGAACTCAGGACCTTCAGAAGAGCTGTCAGTGCTCTTAACCACTGAGCCATCTCTTCAGCCCTCATCTCCTCTTCTACTTCTTTTTAAATCCACAAGTGGAAAACTGAACCGCATACTGGAAGTCTACTTACTAGGTTTTGCTTTTTGCCCACATCTACCTGAGGCGCTTTCCTTGGCAACTTAAGTGGGTGTGTCCCTCCCTTACCTGATTCTCCTTCATTTTTTTCCTTTTATTTTACAGTGTAAGGTGTTTTGCTCACACATATGTCTGTGCACCATGTGCATGCCCAGTGCTGGGGGGCAGGGGGGGTCAGACAAAGGCATCGAACCCCTGGAGTTACAGACAGATGTGAGGTGCCGTGTAGTGCGGGGACTTAACTCAGGTTCTCTGGAAGAGCAGCCAGCTCTCCAGCCCCTCACAATGGTGTGCACCCTAAGCTATAAAACAAACAAACTGATGTCTCTGTGTGGGGGTTCGGGGCTGCTGAGCTACCTTTAGGTGACCCTAGGGCTTTCTGCGTTAGCTTATTAACTCCAGCGTCTCCTCTGCTGAGGGATCTTAGGTCTGTTGCTGTGGCTTCAGTCTTCCTAACTAGAACCCTCTAGGGTTTTAGGAAAGTTTAGCTAAAAGTTGGTATGCCAGTCAAGATAAGTTTGGTGGATGTCACAGATGCCATAAGATTAACTGTGAAATGGGCCTGGGTCCAGGAGTGCCCCCTCCCCACCTCCCCCCAAAAGCAGCATTTCTCATGTTTGACCAGGTGGAGGCATTTCTGGCACGGTTTGTGTTTATCATGACTTCTGGACTCTTGCTCTGAGTGTTAGAAGCATAAGGAAGCTACAGCTCCCAGCATGCACCTCTGGATACCCTGAAGGAGAAGATTGGGTGGTGGCGTGTCCTTTCTCCTCTTCCTTTTCTATCCCCTCCTCCTCCTCTTCCTTTCCCTCTTCCTGTTTTTATTTGTGTGTTTTTGTATGTCAGTGTGAGAGTATGCTATGTGTGTTCAGTGTTCATGGAGGCCAGAAGAGGGCATCAGGTCCTCTAGAACTAGAGTGTTTGTGAGCCACCATGGAACCAAACCTATGTCTCCTAGACAAGCAGTCAGTGCTCTTAACTGCTGAGCCATCTCTCCACCCCCATTTTTAAAAATGCACATATGTATGTATGTATGCATGTATTTAATCGTCTCTCCAGCTGCGCTGCTGGGGATCTTAATATGCACGATTTATTTAGGTGCAGTGGCAGTGGGGTGCAGAGCTGTAAATACAGACAGGTGAATGAATGTTCCTACCTATATGGATAACTACATTTAATTAAACAAGAATCTAAAACAGAATAAATCCCTCTCTTGAAAAAACTGTCAGCCTATCGGTTCTTCTCAAATTATATCTCTCACTCATTGCTTTTCTCAGCTAACATTTCTGGACCTAGTCCCCTCCTGCAGGAACTCAGTTAAACCCAGCCAGTGGACTTCGCAGCTCGCAGATAAAGCGGCACTGACGGACTACAGCTCCCAGCATGCACCTGTACACGAGGTCACGTGAGCGTCCGGAAGCTCTGGCCACATCCCGCTGGGTGAGGTGGCGGCGGGGGCGGCGGGAGCCGAGTCTAGCGGAGCGGGTACTTCGGCGGGTCTCAGGTGCGAGCCTGCGTGCGCTCGGGTGCTTGGGGTCCTGGACGGGTTGGGCGCGCGGTGGGCTTCGGGCGTGGGAAGCGCGGGCAGCTGGTGGGTGTGGCGGCTCGAGCTCTCCTGGCAGCTGGCCCCCACAAGACCCCGACCAGGACCCCACCGGAGCTCCTGGTGCTGCCGCTGTGCTGTCCTGAGGTTGTGTGCACCGCTGAGGGAGGAGGACACCAGAGATGGGAGGTGGCCCCAGCCCAGCCCACGCAGACCTCCCGGGTGGGGGGCACTTGTTCCCCTCGGCCCACCGGTCTTGGATCATGGGACATTTGGACTGAAGAAATTGAAACCCAAGGAAAGGGTTCATGGTTTAGCAAGAGGAGGGCCGCGTTTCACGTTTTTTTGGGTGGGATGCACCGAGGTCAGAGAGGGAGAACGGACTTCGTGGAGAAACTAGGGTTTTGACTACCACGACCTCAGTTAAGGAATTCGGCTCTGTTCTTATTCGAATGTCAGACTTTGATTGTTCTTATTTGCAGAAGTGTGGCCTGCTCTTAATTTTGATAGGACAATGGGGAATGTGTCCACTTAGTTTTAACGTTTTCTGCAATGTGTTAAGCGATGCCGTGATAATTTATTGAAATGTTTAGAGGATACAGAATTGCCAGGGCGAGCCTCATTAACCATTGCTTGGTGTCGTCACACATTTCTATTTACAAAACAGTCGCTGAGGAAGAGAACGCCTTGGCTGCTTTGAGAGTTGAACAATTTCTTTGCCATTTACCAGATGTTTCCTTTAAAACAGACTCTGCCCCTGAAAAACCCGTAAATCCTTTCATTTAATCCTTAAGTGAGGAAAGCAAGCCTGAAAGAAGCGAAGTGAACGGACTTGAACTTCAGTGTCAGAGCTCTCGGTTTTTCAGGAGCAGTTCAGTGTTCATTGTTTAAGGTTCTGGATGAGTGCCTGGTCTGCAGTGAGGATGACATGCTGTTGCAGTGATCACTGGCACGATTAGTGCTTTGTCTGGAGGACGGAGGAGAAAGTAGTTGTCTTTGAAACATGCCCAAAAATAGAAAATAGGGAGAAGGTGGCCTTAGGAACCCTGGTATAAATGGGTGTGGTTTTAGGAACCCTGAAACAGATAGCTAAGTCCTTAACATCTGTGGTAATGAGGCAGTTTTAAGAAAAAGTGTGTGTGTGTGTGTTGACAAGTGTCAAATAGTCCAGGCAACCACCATCTCCCTGTGTAACTGAGGATGTCCTTGACCTTCTAATCTTCCTGTCTCTGGAGTGATAGTGTGCACCACCCTGTCAGGTGACATGGGCGCTGGTCAAGCCCTCTTCCATTGAACTAGCCCAAGCTTTTAAGGCGGGCTCTCAAATGAACATGTGCTTTGCAGCTCTATAACGCGGGCTGGCCTTATATTTGGAATCTTCCTGCTGGGATCATAGGAGCACACACCTGGGAAGGCTTGAGTTTTGAAAAGAGAAAGGCTGTGTATGGTACCAGTACGTAGCTTTGAGTTAGATGGTGTGAGATCAGAAAGACACTGTCTAAGCGTGAGCATCGGCATGTGCCGCACTGTAAGGGCGGCACTCACCCATCTGTCCAGCGCTTGCCTGCAGGCCAGCACTCCAAGCACACGCTGGAAGAAGTCAAACCCTTGGGAGCGGATGATTGCCAGCTCCCTACATTTGAGGGTGTTAGGGAGCCACATTTGTTTATAAGTTGGACGTTTCCCATCCCAAACTACATACCAGAGAGATTAAGCTGTGGTCATTCTAATTATCATGTTTTACAAAGCCTGAGGTGTTTTCTCTTTCCACTTACACATCTGAAAAATACGCAGAGAGCTGACTATGTTTATACTTGCAAAGTACCCATCATGGTCCTGGTGCCTTATAGGCATTCAACTAAAGGAATCATTGAAAAAAAATTTTTTTTGTAATCTAGGTGCTTTGAGGACACTGTGGACTTAGAACAGAAAAAGCCACTGTTATTTTTTTTTCTTTTATGGAGTTTATAGATGAACAATAAACATGCAAATCGTTAAATAAACAGAAATGGGGAATAGAAATTATTTATTTATTGGCACTGGGACTTGAACCCAGGGCCTTGTGTGTGTATGCTAGGCAAATGCTCTCTACCTGGGTGCTCCAACAGTCTTTTTACCTCCATCTCCCTAAGATGGGTCAGTGTGTCACAGTACCCTATTAATGGGAACATTCTGTCTGTCTGTCTGTCTGTCCATATAAGAAAGGATCTCACTGTGAAGTCATTATTGGCCTAGAATTTGCTTTGTAGAGCAGGCTGACTGCGCCAAACACACTCAGTCCTGCTCACTCTTGTGGGATTAACATGTTCATTACCACACACCTGGCCCCAATGGGAACTAGTTTTGGTGAGTTGTCTGGGCAGCCACTTAGGAGGTGACATCTGAGAAACGAGCCAAGAAAGGGAGGAACAAGCTATTGCAAAGAACCAGGAGGCACAGAGGCCTCGAGGGGAAGGCTTGGTGGGTTCAGGGACTGGAGATGGGGCTGGGTGGAGGGAGGAGGAGGAGGGAAGGAGACAAGGGGCGAAGAGTAGGTTACAGCCTGACAGAGGACTGGGAACTCAGCTGCCCAGGGCGGGACTGGTAAAACATACAGTGTGTTTGAACTGCACGTGCCCGGAAGCTGCGGGTGGGCAGGCGCTGAGAAAATAACTGCCTCTGAAGAACAGAGGTGGGTGAATCAGCACACTGCCCCTGTGAAGAAGAGAGAGCACCAAATCGTGTGTTCCATGCTTGAAAGCGCGCTTACCTGAAGGGGCTCTGCCCATGGCCAGTGCAGAGATACAGAGTCTGCAAGAAAGGAAGGAACTGCCCAGGCAGGGTATTTGGAGACAGAGGCTTTGTCTCCACTGTCTACTCTTTTACACCTTTTGATCATCTGCTGTGTGGTTTGGATATGAGGTGTCACCTGGCAAAGTTGATTTGTTGACATCATGTGAGTTGACATCATTGTGAGTGATTAGATACCAGGATGCTAACCTCATCTGTAGGCGAAGGAAGGGACTGATAAAGTCACACTGCTCAGACTGTTAGGTCACGGGTTGCCTTTACCCGCTGCTTGTTGCCCCCTTTGTCCCCTTGGCTGCCGTGGGATGAGCATCTTTCTCCCTCCATGCCCTTTCATAATGTCCTGCTGTGCCATAGGCCCAGAGTCAGTGGGACCAAGTATGGACTGACCTCTCTGAAGCTGGCTTGTTTATTACAAAACCTCAGCCTTTCCAGCTCAGTCATGTACTCAGGCAGAGCCTACCAGCCCCAGCTGCTCCCCATCCCTTAGGCAGACTCATCTCCTTCAGGGACTAACGCAGGCTCAGAAGGCTCCACAAGGAGTTTGGTTTTTTTTTTTAAATCTATCTCTTGGAAAGCCAGCACAGGTTTTTTTTGTTGTTGGTTTTTTGGTTTTTTTTTTTTTTAAGATTTATTTACTTTTATTGTCTTCAGACACCCCAGAAGAGGGCATCAGATCCCATTACAGATGGTTGTGAGCCACCATGTGGTTGCTGGGAATTGAACTCAGGACCTCTGGAAGAGCAGTCAGTGCTCTTAACCGCTGAGCCATCTCTCCAGGCCCCAGCACAGGTTTTAAATGGAGGTTGATTTATCCCCCATCTTTTTTTGGGGGGGGGGAGCGGTGCTAAAGGTGAGTGGGGGAGGGGGTGTCACTAGGTCAGCACACTACCATTATGTTGGATCCAAGCCCTTGATTTATGGGTTTTGGGGATAGAGTCTTTCTGTGTGGCTCAGGCTGACCTTAAAATCAATAAACTCTCCTCAGGTTCCTAAGTGCTGTTTTTACATGTGTGCCACCTTGCCTGATGGTGGGATTGATGTTGTAAGATGTATTTTTGCTAGTGTGTGAGGAATTATTTGTGGGTGGGGTCATATAGGGAGAAAATCTGTTAGAGCAGACGAGGTAGATCAGGGCAGATCATCTTAAGATGGTGGCAGGGAGATTAAGTTCAGAGGTAAAAAGGCATTTAGGAATGGGCTGGATGTGGAAGCCCAGAGAAAGGGGAAATAAAGAATGAATGCTATTTATTACTTTGTCCCCAGGAGGGATGGAGGTGCTATTTCTGAGGTGAGTAATCCCGGGGAGGAAATGGATCCTGGTTTACATCTGTGGCAGGCATAAGCCTTGGTGTAAAGCCACAGGCCTGGGGGACAGAGCAGGAAAAGATACTGGAGTTCAGAACGGGAAGAGAGAGAGCTCTGCTTCGCAGGCAGAGAAGCTGGAGCGGTTAGGGAAGTGGGAGGCTTGCAGGGCAGTGGCGCTCGCCCTTTGAGGTTTGCGGTTTGAATCTGAAGTCAGCCTGCCTGTGTGATTTTTCTCTGACAGAACTCAGCTGTGAGGATACAGGGAAGGAAGCGGGCTAGGCCTGGGAGAGGAAAAGACTCACT
The DNA here is from genome assembly GCF_947179515.1 of Apodemus sylvaticus. Classification (NCBI taxonomy): domain Eukaryota; kingdom Metazoa; phylum Chordata; class Mammalia; order Rodentia; family Muridae; genus Apodemus; species Apodemus sylvaticus. The sequence goes on along the minus strand of NC_067473.1, from coordinate 63,715,670 downwards.
GGGGAGATGGCATGTAACCTGGTAAGGAAGTGTGGGTAAGGGAGGAGGAGCCTGGCTGGGTGAAATGAGTATTGGAGTGTGAAGTATCTAATGCAAGCACTCTGGAAGGCAAGGTTGTCTAGAAAGTTTACGGGAGCGGATGCGGGGCCTGAGTTCCACCCATGGAGTGAAACTTCTTGGGGATACAGGGAAAGGGCAAGTGAAGAAGACAGGACTGCAGAAGGGTCTTAAGAGGGGGACTCTTTTCTTCTTCCGGTTGGTTGCTCAAAAGCTCTGAAGGCAAAGAGGAAGGGCCTGTGGGACAGGAGCTGTCCAGTGTGTGCACCGGTTCTGGTGAGTAGGCAGCGAGAGCTGCAGAGGGAAATGGGTGAGCGCTGCCCTGGGGACAAGGTGGGCAGGACCCCTTGATTTTTGATGCAGGTAGGCTGTGATAGGAGTGGTGGCTTCCTGAGAGGCATAGAGACAGCCACGTGTCTGTAAGGATGTGGACTAGGTGGCTCTCTCTTTGAGTTCCCAGGAAGCCTGGTGGGAGAGTAGGCTGGACAGTGGTGCAGACCGCACAGGAGTGGTGGGTACTGGTACACGCTCTCTCTCCCACCAGCCTTTTTCTTTGTCTGTGGACTTTGATTCAAGTGTACAGAACATTTTCATTTAAAACATATTTATCTACTTATTCACTCATTTATGTATGTATGGTGTATGTGTGTGTATGTGTGCATGTATGTATGTATGTATGTATGTATGTATGTATGTATTGAGCTAGGCACCTGCCATAGTTTCCCAAGTAAAGGCATTATATAGCACTGCCGACTCACCATCTCTAGCACAAGATACTTTTAGAGGCTTTGCTATATTTGGGTTGGAACAAACTGTAAATATTTCTATAGGTAGTGGGTCACCCATATAACCCCAGCACTCGGGAGACCAGCTGAGGCAGAGCTGCTTCTAGTTCCAGAACAGCCTGGGCAACAAAGTGCTACAGTGTTTAAAGGTAAAGAAAGTAGAAGTTTAGGAGTAACAATGTAACAATTTAGGAAACTAGTAAATTCTAAAGCAGCATAGTATAGGGAGACACCATCTTCAGATGTGTGGCAGGGTAAAGCAGTCTTGTGTCAGCATTCATAGTACACTTCTGTTCTTTTCTGCAAAGTACACACACACACACACACACACACACACACACCCAAGGTGCCAAAGGTGGAGCTGGTGCTTTCTTTTTGCCTTGTCTGAGTTCCAAGGATTGACTCAAATAGCTGTCCTTGCCCTGGTTGCCTTTACCTGCTAAACCATCTTGCTGCTGCTCACCTTTATAAGTTAACTTCTTCTTGTATATATATGTGATGTGTATGTGCTGGCTTAGGCATGCCACAGCATGCATGTCAAGGTTAGAGGACAGCTTTGAGAGGTTGGGTTTCCCTTTCATTTTTATGAGGGTTTCAGGGATGTAATTCAAGTCACCAGGCTAGTTCAGCCAGTGCCCCAGTCTGCTGAGACATCTTGCTACCCCCCCCCCCCCCACACACAGAGGGGGTATGTATATATATGTGTGTGTGTGTGTGTATATATATACACATATATATGTATACATATATAACAAAAATCACATTACTTGATGATTATGAACTTGCTTTAAAATGCAGAAAAGAGGGTTAGTGGTTCTGGATCTGATTGATAGCAAGAGGTCTGTGTTTTGTTTTGTTTTTCGAGACAGGGTTTCTCTGTGTAGCCCTGGCTGTCCTGGAACTCACTCTGTAGACCAGGCTGGCCTTGAACTCAGAAATCTGCCAGCCTCTGCCTCCTAAGTGCTGGGATTAAAGGCGTGCGCCACCACTGCCGGCTTTTGTTTTGTTTTTATGCAGTGCTTGGGATTGAATGGAGAGACTGAATGCCAGGCATGCCCACTTCTACTGTGCTATATTCCGCATTCCTGAGCTCTTTTCTTTTTTATTAATGTAGCCTAGGCTGGTCTAAAACTCTCTCTATAGATCAGCTTGGCCTCGAACTCACAGAGATCTGCCTGCCTCTGCTTCCTGAGTTTTGAGATCAAAAGTGTAGCCCACCAGCAGGAGCTACTAGCTGCTGCCCAAGACCTTTTTGTTATTTTTGTTTGTTTTGTTTTTGTTTTTTGAGATAGGGTCTCTCTGTTCAGCATTGGCTGTCCTGGAACTCACTCTATAGACCAGTGCTGGCCTGGAACTCAGAGATCCGCCTGCCTCTGCATCCGAAGTGCTAGGATTAAAGGCGTGTGTGCTTCCACTTGACCCAAGACCTTATTTTTTTAACATTTTATTTTATTAGTATTATTTTTACTTTTAAGGTAACAGTGTAGAAAGTTGAGGGTTATTGCTCAAAGGATACAAAATTTCCTTCAGAAAGAAGGACTAAATTCAAGATCCTATTGTACAGTATGGTAACTGGAGTACCAATGTATCTTTTAGATTTTAAGCGTTTCCCTTAGTGCAGAAGATGATACCTAGTGAGGCAATGCATTGGTTAAGTCCCTTGATGGAGCCATTCTACAAGTATACAAACTCCAAAACATACTGATATGACAAATGTATACTGCATTTTGTGATTTAAAAAATAAGAAAAGCCAGGGCTGGCTTCTGGGTAGTAGTGTCTGATGTCCTGGGTTAGAACCTGTATCCAATGGTGAGAGGACATTGGTGGGACAGCTCCCAAAAGTGATCTCCATGGTGTATCTTAGCATACTCAGATTCTCATGCTCACACACAATAATTAAATACATACACAAATAATTAGAAAAGCCAATTCTTAGCACTGTCAACTATTACATGATAGTCATGTGTTCAGTATTCACACTGAGAAAATACTAAAGTTATTATGACTTCAGAAACATAGACATTTGACTTTAATAAGTGGGGTGTGATGGCACCTACTTATAGTCTTAGTCTTTAGGAGGCTGAGGCAGGAGGATTGTTTGCTTCAGGTTAGAGGACAGTTTGAACTACATCGTGAATTTGAGGCTAGCCTGTACTACAGAGTGAGACATGTCCTTATAAATACTTTTAATAGTTTGTGTGTATGAATGTTGTGCATGTACAGCTACCTAATACCTATAAAGGTGAGAAGAGGGTATCAGATTCCCTGCAACTGGAGTACAGAGGGCTGTGAGCCACCCTGTAGCCGCTGAGCCATCTCTCCAGGATGTGTCTTTAGGGGAAAATCAGCAAGCTGGACATGGTGGTGGACATCTTTAATTACAGCACTTGGGAGGCAGAGGCAGCTGTATCTCTTAAGAGTTCAAGAGTTTGTTTTGCTTAAAAAGAAAAGAAAAGAAAAGAAAAACATAGCTCATTTGGTAGGGTGTTTGCCTTGTGTGTAGGAAGCCCTGGGTTTGACTTCTAGCTTGTTGTAGTGGTGCACACCTGTAATCCTAGCACTCTTGGGGAAGGAAGGAAGCAAGATGATCAGGTCATCCTTGACTACATAGAGTGTCCAGGGCCAGCTTAGGCAGGATACCCCAGACCCTGCCTGATTAGGAGAAGAAGGAAAAAGAAGGAAGGAAATACATAAGTAAAATAAAGAAATAAATTGGGTTTTATTAATTGTAACAGAACTGGCTGAATTTGAAAGCCGCTAGACACAAACAGTGTGTGTTCAGAGTGTTGGACAGTGAAAGCAGAAAATACTGACATCCAGACGTGGCAGAACCTCCTGTGGTCAAGGGCCCCTCGCTCACATCTGCTTGGAAGCTGTCTCTGGGCTGGGTAGGATATATGTGCACAGTGTACTTTTTAATTATCTAATTACATAGGACCAAATGCTATAATAGTATTCATTTCAAATGGCAGTCTGCCAACAGCAGGTGACTATTTAAAACTGTTTTCCCCCTGTATTTATTAAGACTTTTATTTTTTATCTCTACGGCTTAGGATAAAGTGATTTATTTAGAAACTAAATCCACATAGTCTCATATCTCAATACATACATACATACATACATACATACATATATGCATTCATGTGACTCTGATTATACAACTATTACTGCTAAAGCAATAGTCATCTCGGGCTGGAGAGATGGCTCAGTAGTTAAGAGTACTGACTGCTCTTCCAAAGGTCCTGAGTTCAAATCTCAGCAACCACGTGGTGGCTCACAACCATCCGGAATGAGATTTGATGACCTCTTCTGGAGTGTCTGAAGACAGCTACAGTGTACTGACATATAATAAATGAATATATCTTTAAAAAAAGCAATAATCAACTCAATTCATTGAGTTTTAATGTAGTTATTCATTCATTTATTTTTATTACACTTCTTCCTGTGTGAGGGATGGTGCACGCTTGGAAGTAAGAGGACGACTTAGGGGGAGGGAGTTGGTTCTCTACTCCCTGTGTGGGTCCTAGGGATCCAACTCAGGCTATCAGGCTTGGTCGCCTGTGTCCTAACGATCCTAGGGCCATCTTGCTGGCCCTAGCTTATATTACATTTTGAATTTGATATCTTATGTTCTCTCAGTATTTTGAGGTAGAATGCATTCAGGTAAAAGAACTGATTTCTTGTTTGCTTTTTTGTTTGGTTTTGTTTTATGCACAGCCAGCTGGCCTAGGACTCACTGTATACCAAGGATGGCCTTGAGTTTCTGATCCTCCTGCCTCTGCCTCTCCAGTGCTGGTATTGCAGGCATGCATGATCAAGCCTTTTTTATATGGTGCTGGGGATCAAACTCAGGGCTTCCTGAATGCCAGGCAAGCCATCTGCCAAGACCAAGAACTGTAATTTTAGTAGCAGCACATGATAGCTCTTATTTTTGTAACTTCTGGAATCATAAACAGTTTTTTGTCAGAAGTCTTAGTCTTACTGTGCTCATAAATTTGTTAGCATTTTTCAGAAGGAATGATTTAAAAGTAGAATTATCTACATTCTATTGATTTAGTGCTAAAAACAATTACTTTTGGGGGATGATTAGTGACTTTCCCTGTATCCTGAGCTAGTCTTAGACTTTTGATTCTGCCTCCATCTCCTGAATATCAAGATTACAGATGTGTGCCACAATGACCAGTTAAACCAAAATATATACCTTAATAGATTAAAACATTGAACAGTTCATTTTTTGTGTGTTTTTCTGCATGTACGTCTGCACCATATGTGTGCCTGGTGCCTGAGAAGCCAAAAGAAGGGACCAGATTCCCTAGAACTGGAGTGAACACACCTCCATGTGGGTGCTGGGAATCAAATCTGTCCTCGGTGTTCCTGATCGTAGGTTCCCATGGACGCCAGTGCAGCAGATCCCCTCGAGCTGGACCTGCAGATGGAACTGCCTGCTAGCAATGCTGGGGGCTAACCTCTGCCCTCTGGAAGATCAGGCGGCCTTCTTACCACTGAGCCACCTCCTCAGCTCTGTGCAGATACCTCTTTATTTTAATCAGTGTTTCTAACATTACTCGGAACTTTTGGTTTTAGATTTAATAGTTCAGTTCTTCTGTGTTGTTCCTTCACTTCCTGTGAGGTGAGAGCCTTTCTTCTCAATTTGCACGACTCTTCCTTCTGTTGGGTATACTCATTTGTTGAGGTTCCTTCTCCCACCACAGGACTAGCCAATGACTACAAAACATAATTACCAATCCAGTTTTCTGGTGCAAGTAGCCCAACAGACGAGGATGCAGTTATTTGTTGCCTGGTCATAAACTACTAATTCAGACTTTTCAAAATGATTTCAGATAGTTTGGATTATCATTCTCTCTCTCTTTCTCCCTCTCTCCCTCTCTCTCTCTCTCTCTCTCTCTCTCTCTCTCTCTCTCTCTCTCTCTCTCTCTCATCTCTTTGTCTGACTGCTTGCCTGCTTGCCTGTCTGTGTCTCTGTTTCTGTCTGTCCGTTTGTCCATCTGTCTCTCAGTGTGTGTGTGTGTGTGTGTGTGTGTGTGTGTGTATTTGAGACTTCTATAGCTCAGGTTAGCCTCAAACTCCCTTTGTAACTGAGGATACCCTTGAACTAACTCTTGTTCCTCCTGCCTCAACTTCCCAAGTGCTGGAATTACAGGTGTGTGTCAACAGGTCTCTTTATGTTTGTAAAAATGTCAGAATGTTTCGTTGTCTTTCCAGGAAGAAGAAACAATGTAACTCAGTCCCGGGGGAGGCTGAGGTCACGGTGAAGAGGAGGTCGGAAGAGCATGGCGTGGCCGAGGTCTTTGCAGAGAGGATCTCTCCTCGCCAGCTTCAGCCATCACCATGCTGCTGTGTTCCTGCTTACGTTCTTCAGGTATTGGCTTGCTCACACTCCTGCCTTCTGCCTGTGGGGAGATACTGTATCAGAATGTTGGTTGACACAGCTTCTGGTGAAATAGATAGCGTCCTTTGTTGTTGTTTTGAGGTGAGGTTTCTCTGTGATAGCTTTCTTTTGTATTTTGTTTGCTTTGTTTTGGTGCTCCACGCGGAACTCTGGGCAGCAAGCATGTGGAGAGTATGCTCTGTGTCTGAGCTACACTTCTTCCCCCTAAGTGTTTAAGGACACCTGGCAAGTCAACTTTTTTGAGATAGCATTTTAGCAAGTAGCCCTGGCTGGTCTGTAACTTGCTATGTAGACCACTCTGGTTTTGAATTCACAGAGATCCTATCTCTGCCTCAGAGTCACGGTGGGCTTAAAAGTGTGCACTACCACCCCAACCACAGCCCAACCTTTTTTTTGGGGGGGGGGGTTGGTTTTTTTTGGTTTGTTTTGTTTGTTTGTTTTGTTTTGTTTTTTCGAGACTGGGTTTCTCTGTGTAGTTCCGGCTGTCCTGGAACTCACTCTGTAGACCAGGCTGGCCTCGAACTCAGAAATCTGCCTGCCTCTGCCTCCCAGAGTGCTGGGATTACAGGCGTGTGCCACCACCGCCTGGCTTCTGATATATTTTAATATGGATTTTATTATTAATTTTGCTTGTTTCTTCATTTACTGTGGGCATGCTCTCTGCCATGGTCTGAGTGTGGAGGTCAAAAGACAAGTTCTTGGAGCAGGTTCTGTCCTTTTACTGTGTCTGCCCTGGGGATTGAACTCAGGGCAGTAGGATTGGAGTTAGAGTCCCCTAGCCACAGAGCCATCACCAGCCCCATTAATCTTTATCAAAGGAGTGTTGATTTCCACCGCCAGTAATAAATTAGGAAAGTGGTTCTGTAGTCCTGTAAGAGTTGCTGGGTAATTTTGACAGTTTGGCTTAGAGCTCTCCATTTGTCAGAGGTTTGGGCAGGCATCTGTGTGAGAGAGAGACAGAAATCTGAGGGCAAGGCTACTGAGTGGCTGTGCTTCCAGAAGTGGCACCATGCCTTAAGGTGGGTGCAGCCCATCACGATCAGTTCCAGGTAAGTTATGCATGAACAGCAGACAGTGGGATCATGAAACAGTGCCTCCTGCCCTTTTTTGGTTTCCGTGTGTAGCCCTGACTGTCCTAGAACTCACTCTGTAGACCAGACTGGCTTCGAACTCAGAGATGTGTCTGCCTTTGCGTCCTGAGTGCTGGAATTAAAGGCGTACACTCCGGTCATCTGGCTAGCAGAGACTGTGTTAATTAGTAGTTTTTACAAAGCAGCAAATAGTTTTCTTTTCTGTAAAGGTTCTAAACTTAAATAAAGCAAACGCGCAGTATTTGCCGTTTGTTGAGGGCTGTTTGCTTGGCTTCTCATTCAGTTGTGGTTTTTCTCTGTGCTTTGCAGCTATTCCTTACTCCATGCATCAAGAAAAACATTTAGCAACGTGAAAGTCAGTATTTCCAAGCAGTGGACCCCAAATGCTTTCAACACGTCAGTCGACCTGCCTGCAGAGGTGTGCAGGGTGCGGGGTGCAGGGTGTGGGGTGCGGGGTTCAGGGTATGGGGTGCGGGGTTCAGGGTGTGGAGTGCGGGGTTCAGGGTATGGGGTGTAGAGTGTGGGGTGCAGGGTGTGGGGTGCGCTAAGGAGAGTTCCCCTCTGTGTCTGCCCGTAAGCACTCCGAAGTTCTTTTTCCCATCATCTGCTCAGACTTGAAACAACTTTTTTTTTTTTTTTAATTTTTATTTTGTTTGGAAAGGGAAGTACAGGCCTTTCTTGGGGAATCACAGGCCGTGGGGGTCTTTCTTGTGAGGCAGAGGCTCGGTGCCCTTCCTATAAGTGTGCAGTTCTGTGATGCCTTTAAGGTTCTGGTTTGCCTTCATTGAGTCCCACAAGTGCTATGTGAATTTCTCCCTTTGATTTATTTCATTTTATTAATTTCTTAAAGATTTACTTTATTTATTATGTGTACAGCATTCTGGTACTCAGAAGAGGGCATCAGATCCCATCACAGATTTACAGATAGTTGTGAGCCACCATGTGTTGCTGGGAATTGAACTCAGGACCTCTGGGAAAGCAGCCAGTGCTTTTAACCACTGCCATCTCTCCAGCCCCCTTGGTTTATTTTTTATTTCTAGTTATTACTTAATCTTATACCCTTTCTTTTTCCTCCCTCCATCTCTCTCTTTTCCTCCTCTTTTTATGAAACCTTGGCTGGCCTGGAACTTGCTTTGTAGACCAGGCTGGCTTGAGACCCACAGAGATCTGCCTGTCCCCGCCTCCTGAGTGCGCGGTTAAAGTGTGAGTCGGTGTGCCCGGCCATTTACTCACTCACCCACACTCACTTCTTTCTTTCTGTTTTTTTGTTTTGTTTGTTTGCTTTTCCTTTTCCCCTCTCTCCCTCCTTCCCTCGCGTCCTCCCTCTCTCCATTCCTCCTTTCCTTTCTCGACAGGCTCTCTCTCTATAGTCCTGGCTACTCTGGAACTTGGCCACCAGGCTGGCCCTGAACTCACAGAGATCTGCCTCTGCCTCCTGGGGACTGGGAGTGATGGCGTGTTCTTTCTCTTCTCCAGCCTGGCTAATTCTTTTTTAAAATTAACTCTCTTTTAGAAATTTTTTGTTTTGTTTGTGTGTATTTGTGTGTGTGTGTGTGTGTGTGTGTGTGTGTGTACATATACATGCAGGTGCCAGAGAGGCCAAGAGAGCATTAGGTTTTCTGGAGTTGGAGGGTATAAGTTGCCCCACATGGGTTCTGGGAAGTGAATGCAAATCGCCTCTCTTTGCCCATTTTCTGCGTAAATTTTGCTTTTCTCTTTGTGATGAGATAAAATACCTCTTTTTTTCCTTAAAAAGAGTTGTATGTATTTATTGGAATATTCTCAGGAGTCTGTTCTTGGCCTCCGCCTGGCGGGCCCCGGGGACCTAAGTGCCTTCCTGCTGTCACTCATTTCTCTTGTTTCTGCGGAACATCTTTGGCTCCTTCAGCTGCAGTTTGGTGACATTTGATCTCTCAGTGTGGGATTCAGGTACAGTCTGCCCAGAACCCAGAAAACTAGATTTGTGTTTTGGGATTCTGGGTTTGCAGTACCCAAGACCACCCCAGGTTTGATAGGTTGTGTCCACAGCCTTCAGCATGTGTGACTCATTACAGAGAAAGGACAGGAAGTGAAATTAGCAATCGGAAACCAGGCACACACTTGCAGGTTCCCTCCCGGAGAGAGTTTCTGTTTTACAGCAAGAGGCTGTGACAACATACGTGATCGCCGTCTGCCTGGGAAGCCCGTTGGAGAGTCAGACGCAGGGATGTTATGGGGCTGGTCACACAGGCACACTTTGCTTGGTACATGTTAACATTCCCGGTCTTGGGAAAGCAAGGTTCAGGATTGCTGGATAAAGAGAGTGCTCTTAGGCCAAAGGAGAGGGCCCTCCTTAATCTCCGTTAGAAAGATCTGGTGCTAAGGGCCAGCCTTGTCAGCAGGCTTTGCTAAGGAGGGCTATCTCTGGCCTGCGGGTTGACTCTTTTTGTTAGGACCATTCACATTATTAGCACCTATGGAATAGCAGTAACTGTTGCTTGCTCGCTGGCTAATCAGTCCATCCTGGTGCTGGGCATGGATCAGGGTTGTCTGTCCTAGGCAAGGGCTTCACAGAGTGCTAGTCCGGGCTTCACCCCGGCTCTTCCTTTATTTTGCTCTATAAAGTAGATGTTAGTATGCTCTTCTTCAGAGTGGCTGGTTTTTCAGTTTGGATTGATTATCTGTACAGAAATCAGGTTCTGGCCTACCAGAGCTCGCTGTGTAGACCAGGCTGGCCCTGCCTTCTGAGCGCTGGGATTAAAGGCGTGTCCCCCCTGCCCAGCCAGGCTTTGTGCTTCTGTGCAGACCCATCCTGTTGACGCCTGTGCTCTGAAACACAGCAGAGATTGGGAAATTAGGAGAAAACCCAGCTTTTCTCCTTCTCTGACTTACACCACCGCACCAGGACTTTACCTTCTGTACAGTCCTTGCAGAGGACCCAGTTCAGTTCTTATCACCCATGTCAGGAGCTCATAGTTTCAGTTTCAGGGTATCCAGTGCCTCTGGCCTCTGTGGTACCTACACTTCCATGCACACATGTGCAAGACCCCCAAAGGAGGGTAGAAATTAAAATAAAATAAAAAATCTCATTTTTTAATTTTTAAAATTCTATCTATCTATCTATCTATCTATCTATCTATCTATCTATCTATCTATCTATTTTTGGTTTTTTGAGACAGGGTTTCTCTTTATAGTCCTGGCTGTCCTGGAACTCACTCTGTAGACCAGGCTGGCCTCGAACTCAGAAATCCGCCTGCCTCTGCCTCCCAAGTGCTGGGATTACAGGCACGCGCCACCACCACCCAGCACTTTTTTATGTTATTTGTTTGTTTAAGTCTCAAAATTTTAAATTGCATTTGTTTTGCGCATATTAGTGAGGGCATGTGCATGCCACGACACGTATGTTAGATACATCAGACGACAACTTCTGGGGTCCACTTTCTCCTTCCTCTGTTGGGTCTTGGGGATTGAACTCAAGTGATCTGGACGATATCTGCTGAGCTACCTTGCAGACTCTAAAATAAATCTTAGAAAAATAATCCTGCTGGTAGTAAAATTTCTCTTTCCTCTTCTGGAGTAAGTGATCTAACCCCTGCTGTAAGCCACACGCAGAAGATGTGTGCGGTGTTCATTTGTAGTCAGGTCTTCCTGCAACTCCTGCTCCAGGCAACGTCTGCTCTGGGAGGCTGGGTTTAGTCTACATATATTTTTATTAATTAAGAAAATTTTGCATGTGAATGCTTTGCTTGTGTTTGTATGCACCATGTGTGCCTGGTTCCAGTGGAGGCCAGCAGAGGGCATCGGGTTCTCTGGCCAACATTCACATTCTGGATGCTGGGAACTGAATCGGAGCTTCTGAAAGAGTGGCCAGTGCTTTTAATGACTGACCTATCTCTCCAGCTCAGGAGGCTATTTTTAAAGTATATGAAACATGGCTTTCCTAGATGGGTCTTTAATTCAGTCAGAATTTATTTCTTCCAAATGCCTGCATTTGTTCGCACCGCTGTGTGTCCTTACTGAGGGCTAGGCCACGAGCAGCCTAGCATTCTGACTTAAGAGATGGGGGTACTAAGGAGCACCCTAGTGGCCTAGCGTAGCAGCAGGCCCTGGTCAGAGCTGGCTTTTCACACAGGGCTCTGGTCTGGGGTCACCCCTTTCCTTGTGTGCCTCACCACCGGGGTCAGGCAGTCGAGGTGGTGGAGGCAGGGCACTGGGGGTTGTGTGGTATGAAGGACTAGCGTCACAACAGTGACTTGTCCTGTGTGTCTGCAGATCTGGACCAGCAACCATCTGTTCCCCAGCACAGAGGAAGCCACTCTGTTTCTTGGAACACTAGATACTGTTTTTTTGTTCTCCTATGCTGTGGTGAGTGTTGATATTATGAAGTTTATTTGTTTTTGTTTTTTAAATAACTGCTTAATTTTTTATATATTAAATTCATATTACTTTATATATAATTTTAATGTATAATTTATAAATTTATGTATAAAATTACATTGTTTTGTCTTTTAAAATAACTATTATATAAAATATTTTTAATTTAAAATTTTAAATAAAAGATTTTATTATATTAATTTAACATATTTTAAAATTATATTATTTTATATATAGCTTATATATAATTATATAAAATTTTAAATAGCTACTAAATTTTACATATAGCTTATATATATAATTATATTGTTTTAATTTTTAAGTAACTAATTTTTTTTAAAGATTTATTTATTTTATGTATGTGAGTAAAGTGTTGCTCTCTTCAGACACACTAGAGAGGACCATTACAGAGCCATTATGAGCAACCATGTGGTTGCTGGGAAGTGAGCTCTGGACCTCTGGAAGAGCAGTCAGGGCACTTAACCATTGAGCCATCTCTTCAGACCCCAATTTTCTTCTTCTTTTCTTCCTCCTCCTCTTCTTTCTACTCCTCTTCCTCCTCTTCCTCTTCTTCCTCCTCTCACTCTTTCTCCTCCTCCTCTTTCTCTTCCTCTTTTTCTTCCTCCTCCTTTTTTCTTCCTTCTCTTCCTCCTCTTCCTCCTCCTCTTCCTCTTCTCCTCTTCTTATATTGTGGTAGTGAGAGTCAAACCCAGGGCTAGTACCTGGACACGTGTTCTCCTACTACTGACCTCCCCTATACCTCGTCAGATCTTTTTTAAAAATTAATTTTTTTTCTTTTGCGATAAAGTCTGTGTAGCCTTGGCTGTCCAAGACCTTCCTATATATGTAGACCAGGCTTGCCTCAAACTCACAGAGATTTCCCTGCTTCTGCCTCCCCAGTCCTGGGATTAAAGGCATGTTCCACCAGGCCTGGTAGATTTTTATATTGTGTACATGGGCGTTTTGCCTACATGTATGTCTGTATGCCTGCTTGTGTCTGTATCAAATCCCTGAAACCTGACCTGCAGATAGTTTTGAGCCACCAGGTCAGTTCTGAGAGTCAGACCCGGAAAGAGCAGCCATTACTTCTACCTGCTGCGCCATCTTTCCAGCCCCGGATTGGCTGTTTCTGTGGGTCTGCCTTCTTTCTGTGGCTTCCAGGCATCCTGCTCTCTGGAGCAGCACATAACCAGCTGATTTCATCATCTGAAAGAGCTTTTCACTGCCCCCTCATTCACAAATGGCACGAGGCCTCTCATGGCATCTGTAGGCCACTGAGCCTACTTTAATGCTTGTGTGCTGTGCTTGCAGTGTGGAGGGACAAGCATTTGTGATATTTGACATCTAAGGGTTCTGTGTCGTGAAGACAGTTTACTATAAATAGTTGGCCCTATGTCAACCTAAGTATGAAGTCAAGACAGTTACTCGGGCTAGAGAGATGGCTCAGTGGTTAAGAATACTGACTGCTCTTCCAGAGGTCATGAGTTCAAATCCCAGTGACCACATAGTGGTGGCTTACAACCATCTGTAATGTGATCTGATGCCCTCTTCTTGTGTGTCTGAAGATAGCTACTGTGTACTTACATATAAAAAATCTTAAAAAAAAAAGACAGTTACTCATTTTATACATTTGTGGCAGAAATGTAAGGTGTGTTGCCCTTAAGGTCTGGACTGATCTGGTATTCAGTTCCTGCCGCACTGGGAAGCAGGCAGACGACAGGAACTGTGCCTCTCATTGGTCATCTCCCTCCCAGTGTCCCCATCCTCTGTTTGTGATGCCCTGAAACCCAGGGGCACAGACAGCTGGAGTGCTGTCCTGCACCTTACGAGTCACCCGCAGACTGCGTACCTGTGGCCACACTTCTTAACTCCAAGTGCAAATGCTCAGGGAGCCCTGCAGGAGAGCTGAGGACCACGGCCTCATCCAGCTCATAGAGAAAACGGAACATGCCTGGGGGCTTGGTTTTTGTTTTTGTTTTGTAGTGTAACGTTATTTGCTGAAGCACTGACCTTCATAGACAGTTACTGTGGCTGTGGGAATGAGGGCATGGTCATGTGTAATGTGTGCTCACAGCTTAGACATACTGTTTTTAGAGCCACTGAACGAAAGGCTTTATTTTAGGGCCTCTTCATCAGCGGCATCATAGGGGATCGGCTGAATTTGCGATGGGTTCTGTCTTTCGGCATGTGCTCTTCTGCGTTTGTGGTAAGTTGGAAGATTTTGTAATTATTGTAGTTATTACTGGGCTGGCCAGATGCCTTAGTTAAAGGAGCCGAGCTCAGCGGATGACCTGAGCTCAATCCTCCGATCGCACCGTGGACAGACACTAGGCCTGAAAGTTGCCCCTTGACCTCTGATCACACCCTGCGTGTGTCTACACCCACTCACACTTGAATATCACAAACATGAACACGCTAACATTAAACAACATTACAAAACGAACAGTTACTATTGTTTTGGTGAGATGTTCTAGGATTTTGGGTAACCCTTCTCCACGTCATCTGGAGTGGAGGAGAGAGGCTAGTCTTCACGTCATCTTCCTGTGTGTCTTTGGCTTATGCAGATCTTTTTATTTTTGTTTTTGTTTTTTGAGACAGGGTCTCTTTGTGTAGCCCCGGCTGTTTTGGAACTCACTCTGTAGAACAGGTTGGCTTTGAACTCAGAGATCCTCCTGCCTCTGCCTCCTGAACACCGGGATTAAAGGCATGCGCTGCCCCTGCCCAGCTTCAGGTGCATCTTGTCCTTGATTCACATACTCTGAATAAACAGCGAAGTGCAGGCTCTCTGCGGCCTGGTCTCAGGCTGCCTGCCGATCCTACTTGCTTGCCTACCTTTGTTGTAGACTACTTTCTGATGCCCTAACCTGGCCACTGTTTTCTACCCAGTGCTTCTATTCTTCTTGCCTCAAATGGCCCTCATGCCATGGCCAGATGACACCCCTGGCTCTGCACCTCTCCGAGTCAGTGAGAGAGTCCTGACTTCTTCCCCGCTCCGGCCTCTCCGGTGCCCTTGCTGTCCTCTCCTTTCAGCTGTGCTTATGCGTCAGTCTGGCTTTCCAGTAGCATCACAGGCCCTGACCTGGGAAGGCCTGGGCTGGCCTCCGCCTTCTGTTTTCTGACCCGGATTCTGCAGTGCTTCACCCTCCTCATTTACAAAGGGATCTGCAGATCCCTCCTGCTGCTGCTGCAGTGAAGATGGTGTGTGTGTGTGTGTGTGTGTCTGTCTGTCTGTCTGTCTGAGGGGCATTTGGAACAGTGCCTGGCATATAGGTGCTGTACAAGACAGGATCCATATCAGAGTCATTGCCATTGCTTACTGCCAGTGAGTTAGTCAGGGGTTCTTATTGATTGAATCAACTTCTAGTCTGTAGTTAGGTTCTGGTTTATTACAGTTTTTCAGTGTTGGACATTTACATTACAGGAAAAAGACCTTTTTCTTAGGGTTTTAGAAATTAAAGCAGTTTATTCATAAGCTGATGACCTGTACTTATTTTATACATGCTTTTTTAATATTTAAAAGCATTGAAGTGCATCCATGAACCCTTTAAGTATGTAGGGCTGCTTCCTTAAGCATGGCTGACTGACTACCTCTCCCTCTTCTCCCAGCTGCTGGCAACAACTGACCATTTTTCTGTTCTTACAGTTTTGCTTATTCTAGAATTTACAACTGAGGTCTGATGGTATTTTACTCACCCATACCAAGACCTCTCAACAGACTTCACTGTGAATTAAAAGTCCCTTTGAGCAAAATGCCTGGAAAAAAGCAGGCCCATGGTAGAAACTGCTGAATAATTCAGCAGGTGACAGACAGGATTCACTTATGCCAGCGAACGGAGTAGTTGCCATAGCAACAGCTGGGCTCACCTGGGACTGCCCTGACTCCCAGGGCCTAGCTCTGTCCTGACGACCATGCACATGTGGGCTCATGTGGTGCTTCCGCCCTCTGGAGATTGCCATCCCCAGAGGGGCTGAGGGAACAGATGGAAGAAGACAGGAAAGGAGAACTCCACTTCTAGAGTGGAAGATGCAAGTTCAAGGGGTCTGGGGGGCGCGCGCGCATGTGCGCGAGTGTTTGTGTGTGTGTGTGTGTGTGTGTGTGTGTGTGTGTGTGTGTGTGTGCGCGCGCGCGCGCGCGTGTGCGCGTGTGCGCGTGTGCGCCTGCGCCTGCGTCTGCGCCTGTGCCTGCAGGTGTGCACATACAGAAGCCAATGGGACATTGTAGGTGCTGATCTCTCTCTCCTGCCTATCCTCTCGAGGCAGGGTCTCTCCCTGAACTGGGTACTTAGCTGGCACCTTTCAAGCCTCAACCATCTTTCTGTTTGCATCTCACACAGCTCTGGGGTTAAAGGGTACACACGACCACATTCAGGCTTTTACATGGCTGCAGGGATTTGCACTTGGGTCTTCATACTTACCGACCGAGCCTTCTCCCATGTGTGTACTTTCCATGTAGCCTGGAAAGCAGTTGGGTGTAATGAAGCATCTGTGTGGATGTCACATGTCCCTTTTCTCTTTCCTTCTCTCGAAGGTGTTTGTCTTTGGTACTCTTACGGAGTGGCTGCACTTCTACAACAAGTGGCTCTACTGCGGCCTGTGGATTGTGAACGGCCTGCTGCAGTCCACTGGCTGGCCCTGCGTGGTCGCTGTGATGGGCAACTGGTTTGGGAAAGCTGGGTATGCTGTTTCCTTCCTCTGATGCATTAATGCCGGGTCACTGAGTCTGCTCACTCGGTGCGTCAGAGCGTGCCTCCTCATCTCCGCACGGTTCCGGGACAGAAGGCTCGTGGCAGAGTGTCTCGTGGACCCCAGTGATGGTCTGTAGACACGCAGAGAGGCACATTCTTAAGGCCGTGTGTCCCGATTCATCCTTCTCCAGCTCTTCTCCTTTAGGAACTGTAATGGTCCCCGCCATGTGCCATCCAGGACGGGCGTTCTTTTGAGTGTAGGGTTTTTTTTTTTGGTTTTTTTTTGTTTGTTTGTTTGTTTTTCATTGCCATATTTTGAGACTCCGTGGTTACCTCATCATTACATTAGCAATGAGGAAACTTAGCCCAAAAGTTTTTCATGAAAGTTGGGGGCATAGCCCAGTGGTTGAGCACTTGCGTCCCATGTAGAAGATACTGCTAGTTCACACACAGGAAATAAGTTCCCCGTGTTTCTGAGGACATGCCTACGGTCACAAGCAAGGGCTCTAATTCAGCTGTTGCCACCTTGGGGTCTTAGACCGAGCATCGCCCCAGTCCTCAGCCTTCAGGTTAGACTGTGTTGGACTGGCCCCGGGTGGTGTGGGCTGCAGGATGAAAGAAGGTGCCTGCGGACGGATCTCCCAGCCAGCCCGGAAGAAGGATGCTGAGCCTGAGTCCTGGGGTGGAGAATAAGCTGAGTGAACTAGACTTGCTCTGTGGCTGATCACTGTTGGCGATGTTTCTGTTCCGGAAGCTGTGTTGACTTGGAGTTTGGTCGTTTTGTCTGCGTCAGTGTGTGTGTGTTGTCAGGGGCATCCTTCTCTCCCATCTGTCTTCTTATACACGGGCAGCAGAGTAAGACAGACTTCCCTTTCACTGTGCTGTTCAGCGCGCACTGGTGGTGCTTCGCAGCCTCCATCTTCCCCAGGTTCATGGCTGGAGCTCCCTTGGTCATGACCAGCCTGTAATGCTGTGAGCGCTCACCTGTAAACCGCCTTGTGGAGGGATGAGTAACATTCACACGCTGGGCTCTGGAACTTTTTCTCTTTCATTTTTGTTTTTGTTGAGGCGGGGTCTTGCAGTGTACTGTTGGGTGCCTTGAACCCCTTGTAATCCTGCCCTAGCCTTTTAAGGGTGGGGACTAGTGGCATAAGCCATCATACCTGGCTTCTTCAGTTCTGTTTCTTTGACCTACCCTACAAGGAGCTCAGGCCGTTGCTACTGTAGTTCAGGTGCTCTGCCTCTGAGCTCAACCTCCAGCCTCTAAATGAAAATTTAATATCACTACATCTCAGAAGAATCTGGTTTACCATTCTGGTGTATTCTTCAAATTTTTAAATAGAATGTTGATTTCTTTTTGTAATGCACATCTTTACTATTACAGCCATGTTTTTCATTTTGACCTGCGTATAAAATCCCGCTGACACGTTGTCTTTGGTCTTCCATTGTCCTCCGTAGCCGAGGAGTTGTCTTTGGTCTCTGGAGTGCCTGTGCTTCAGTGGGCAACATTTTGGGAGCGTGCCTGGCCTCATCGGTTCTCCAGTATGGTTATGAGGTGGGTATTCTTTCACAGCTCATGTGTCCTCTCGTTCTTGCCAGTTAACCAAGAACTCCTCATCCTCTCCCCTCCGCCTCCCAAGTGCTGGGATTACAGACATGTGCCGCCAGGCCGGGCAAGAAGGCTTTGTGTTTTGGGGGCCACAGTGTGTAATGTTCCTGACAGAAGGAAGCTAGCTTGATCTGCAGGGCCTTGGGCTGTGTAATGAATACCGGCACTCAAGTACTTGATTTATAGCCCAGCGTGCAGAAGGGAAAGGGTATAGAGCCACAGGTACTGAGCCAGAGTGGGTGTGTGGGCAGCCCAGCTGCCAGTGTCCATTGTGGGTGTGGAAGAGCCTCCGAAGGGACCTCCCGTCTCCAGGTACACTGTGGAGTGTATGAAGTCCATGCCAATGGAAGCCTTTGGGATGGGGCTTGATCAATCTGATGTGCATTTGGCAGAGTCTGAATGGGATGGGGTAGTGGACTCCTGGCTGGCTCGTGTTTAAGGCTGTGCTTATAGACAGAGAGATAAAGACAGATCACTCTCTTTCTGACCTTTGAGCCTCACCATGAGATGTTGCCAGATGTTTGGATTGTTTTAACTGATTTGTATTCCTGAGGCATCAAATGGCCAAGAAAGCCCTAGGCATCCATCCCAAATATCCATAGGAGTTGGAATGGTGCTGGAAGTGCAGCTCTCCTAGGAAACAGTCCCGAGAGCCAACAGAACGAGAAGCTCGTACACTGCTGTATCAGAGTGCTGAGTGTCTGGAGAGCTTGTTCCGCCTTCCAATGCTTTTCGATGTGTGAATGAAGAAAAGGAAGTATGCAAAATACAACTATACAAAATCATGGGGGTACTTTCTGAGTTAAGGGGTTTTTTTTTGTTGTTGTTGTTTGAACCAGTAAATTATGTTTTATAGAAAAATAAGTAACTCTAGGAGCAAAAGAATGCCTCGACTGAGTATTTACTAACTTAGTAAGATTCAGATTGGTCACCTGCCATGCCCTCGAGGTTGCAAGGCAGTGACGTGCCACTTATTGGCAGTGTCTCAAGTTATAGCTGCTCTTACCAAGCTGTTCCACCTCCAGGAAGCATTGGCACTGTGAACGTGCTTACACATGCACAAGCAAATGTTATCTGCAGTCACTCCGACACGGTTTGTAATAGCCAAAGATCGATGGTAAGTGCCAGCTCACAGGGAAGTACATTAACTCTGCTGCACCTGTTGGAAGCGGCCATGTAGCTGAGACGTAGAATCAGAAGCTTAGACCTGGAGGAGATCAAGACACGGGGAAGATCTCACAGCTAGCCAGCAGGCCGAGCACTGTGCCTTGAGGTGCCATTTGGAAAAAGGAAAAAGGAAAGTGGTCGTTTTAGTTTGTGAGGCTCCTAACCTCATCCATGGAGAACAATAAAATACAGCAGAGTTGACATGTGGGCAGTTGAGAGCTGGGTGGGGTGGGAAGGGGCTTGGGGAAAGGATTCACTGCCTTTTAATGCTTATTTACTTAAGCAGAAGCCTACATAATTAAGTCAGTTGCTCTTTCAGAGAGTGGTATTGTGGCCTGTCATCTATCAGTCACCTTTCCTGTCCCAGGCCCTCTCACATCTGTCATACCTGGATTGTACTAAATTGGTGCAAGTGTGAATCTCACTTGCCCCTGTGCTGCTCCTCAGTCTGCCTTCTGGAATCAGGCTTGAATTTTGTCATTCACCTGTTTAAAAGTTCTGCCTCATTGTCCATATCAATAAGCTGGCTGTACAGCCTGGCCACGGAGTCCTTCCTGCCATCTGCCACCTTCCGTGGTAGTTTCCTTCCCTGTAGTCCTGGACAGAAGCCTCGCCTAAGGCTTGTAGACAATGCCCCGTCTCATCCCCAGCCTGCAGCACCTGAGCCTTGAAAGATGATTTTTCCACTGTTCCCTTAGCACCGTCAGTGTCCTTTAGCTGGTGCTTCCTTCTGAATCCTGTGTGCTGCTTTCTTTTTAATAATTATTTGTATATATGTAAGTACACTGTAGCTGTCTTCAGACACCCCAGAAGAGGGCATCAGATCCCATTACAGATGGTTGTGAGCCGCCATGTGGTTGCTGGGAATTGAACTCAGGACCTCTGGAAGAGCAGCCAGTGCTGAGCCGTCTCTCTGGCCCGATCCTGCGTGTTCCTTACTAGATTCTTCTTGTTTATTTAGCTTCATGCTGCCTTTTCACACTGTTTTGGGTATCGTTTCATCCCTTCGACTGGATTTAATGTCTTCAAAGGTAGATAACTTTTTGTAGGAGTGTGGATAATGAAAAGAATGAGATTTGGAGGGCGGAGGCTAATCCTGATTCTCTGACCCTAACAGTGCAGCTTAGTATCCAGGTGACCTTCGTGGCCATCTGTGAGTCTTGCCATGTCCTTAGGAAAATGCAGTGGGAAGTCGCATGTAGGACACTTGGCACATGCCCAGCCTGGAAGCCCAAAGCACTGAGATTCTTCCAGTCTCCCTGTCTGCTGTCCCCACCCTCCCCTCGTGTGTCTGTAACGATCATAGCTGCATGACCGCCTCCGTAAGAGCTACCTCTCTTTCTCCTCTCCTCCAGTACGCCTTTCTTGTGACCGCATCTGTGCAGTTTGCTGGTGGGATCGTCATCTTCTTTGGACTTCTAGTATCACCAGAAGAAATTGGTGAGGAGAAGCCGTCTGTCTCTTCCATTTGAAATACCTTACTGGTAGGAGCTGGGAAGCCCAAGGACAGGAAATGAAATTCCACTCCTCTTGGGAAATTAAAGGAACAGTTTCGCCCTGTCCTTCATGACGGTTACAGCCACATCTTATACCACTGCAAGGAGTTGAGGGGAGTGCAGCTCACCTTCTCTTGAGGGCAGGAAGAACCAAACATCTGTAGGTGATTTGTGAGACTGAGGCACTGGCTAAGAGTGTAACATCTTCAGATTGGATTCTTTTCCCTTATAAAAATGATTCAGTTTGATGTTTTCTTTTGGTTAAATATGGGGTGTACAAATGACACCGCAGGAGCAGCGGAGCGTGCGGCTCTTCCTGTGTGAACAGGCTGGGTAGCCTCAATTGGCTAAGGTTGGCCTTAGTCTCGGAATCTTAGTTGGGTCTTCTACAGAATAAAGTAAGAACAGCGTCAGGCTCGTAATGGTGATGTGTGCAAAGCCCAGGAAGGCCAGGCGCATGGCCTGCGCTCTAACTGTTAACACTATCCTAGGTCTCCCAAGTATCGAGGCAGAAGAAAGCTCGGAAGAAGATTCACAGAGGCCACTCATTAATGGTGCTGAAAACGAAGATGACTATGAGCCTAATTATTCAGTCCAGGAGGACAGGGCTGTCGTCCAAGTGAAGGCAATAAGCTTTCACCAGGCTTGCTGCCTTCCTGGAGTCATCCCGGTAAGGGCGCCCTGTCTCCTTCCTCAGCTGGCCAGTGTGGTACCTTCGCAGCGCTCTGCTGGGTGGGAACGTGCCGCTTCCGTCTACTGAGACAGTCTAAGACGGTTGTGTAGCGTCTGTCAGCTTCCCTGGTAGCCAGGAGAAGCGGAGACTGAGAGAACTGAAAAATCTCAGCCTTAATCACTTAACCCTGTCACATGTAGAAGCTTCAGACAACATGGGTCGTGTGGGCATGTGCAGACGTGACTCGGGAACACGCTGATCCTGATCCATCATGCAACTACGAAGGCAAAATTAACAAGTTTCTAAATATGTATTTTGAATCTGTCAGATTTACCTGGACCGAGAGGGATTTTGAATGGTTCACTGTTTGCCTTATTTGTGAATTCTAATCATTCTGGGGAGCAGGGCCTAGTCCAAGGACAGAGCACACAAGTATTTCTTGGTAATGCATCCCAGCATCTCCACAACCTTTGCAGTCAGGATCAACTCTGTCTGAGTTGAACCCCGCCTGCTGCTGCAGTCTGTCTTGATGTTTTGGGCCCTAGCACCGGAGTGGGCGATAAGAGGCCTAGGTTGGGGCTGGAGGGATGGTTCAGTGGTTAGAGCATCGACTACCCTCCCAGAGGTCCTGAGTTCAATTCCTAGCAACCACATGGTGGCTCACAACCATCTGTAATGGGATCCGATGCCCTCTTCTGCTGTATCTGGAGGCAGCTACAATGTACTCATGTACATTACATAATTTTTTTTTTTAAAGAAAAAAAGAGGCCTAGGTTGTGTTTGCCGCTTGCCCAGTAACATTCTGTGAGACCTGGCTAAGTCACTTAACCCTTTCTTGTGTCCCAGTGTCAGGGGATGGATGCCAAGATGACGCCCATCTTGCCTGTCTCATTGTGTAGCTGACAAAAGCATCTTGGTTTTGTGATACAGGTCTGTAGGCCACTCTTTCTGTCCCTCCCAGCTCTCTTCTGCCCTCTGCCTCTTTGCTAAGAAAAAAACCTTTCCAACAGGTAGTCAAGCGTAACGCTGATTCTTGAATCCAAAGACAGCAACTAGCCATAGGAAAATTCTGGTTCTTTTAGGCCCTTTTAGGCCTGTTCTTATGAAGATAGTGTCTTTCAGTTATTAAACATTTTACTGGTAGTTGTTTTGGTTGAAACAGAACTTTGATTTGTTGTGGCTAAACAAGAAACTCATTTGCTGGCTCCTTTGCACTCCTAAGCCATTGTTCTCTGGCCCAGGCAGGGCGGAGAGGAAGTCTAGTTAAGCCTTTGTCTCTGTAGCCGGCGTCTGGGCAGCGAGCTGTGGTGGTTGGGATTTGGCTCTCTACAGGGCGTCTCTACCCTGCCTGCCAGGGAAGCTCTTTTAAAACAAGTGGCACCTGGGAAATCACTGGCACTGGGGGGGGGGGGGGGGGAGCAGGAGTTCTAGCCAGACACCCTTTGAAGTCCGCCCTCTTCCTCTGCCTTCCCTTTGATGCTAATAGTGAGGGTTTCCTGGTAATAATGTATGTGTTGAATATGGGAATCTCAGCCATCACCCACTTAAGACAGCGCTCTTTCAGAAGAGAGCCAGAGGCCAGTGAAGGCCACAGCTCTTCTTTTTGGGCCCACCAGAAAGGCTCTTTTCTGTGGCCCGTGGTCCTCAGGTGGATGTCTTTCTGTCTATGACTGAGTCACTTACTTTCCGTAGTTTGCAGACTTAAACTTGTGAGAAGAGAACCAAGAAAGTCCAGCTGCTCGCTGTGTGAGCTGAGGCTCGCCGGGCCAATTTGCCTGTGGCCGATGCTGGTTGGTAGCATGGACACTGGGGGCCTTTCGTATAAATGAAGAAACTTGGGTACAGTGTGCACTGCTTTCTGGGTTTCAAACACTGGCTTGCTTTTACCAGAGAAATGATAGAAGAAGAAACTGGGGATAATTAAGAAAAAGCTGTGCATAGTTTTTTTGTTTGTTTTTTTGGAAACCAATAGAATTAAGGAGAAGAGGGCTTCTGGGTAGAATCAGGGAAGGCATCACTCTGTGCTGAGGGCTGCTTGTTGATAGTTGTTTTCCTTGCAGTACTCTCTGGCCTACGCCTGCTTGAAGCTGGTGAATTACTCCTTCTTCTTCTGGTTACCCTTTTATCTGAGTAACAACTTCGGCTGGAAGGAAGCGGAAGCTGACAAGTTGTCCATCTGGTACGATGTCGGCGGCATCATAGGTACGCACGTGTGCAGCTCCCTCTGCGGAGTACGTCGCCTGCCATCTTTCACAGTTAGGAAATCTCACTTGAAGTTTTACTGCTTGCACCACAGCCTTCTCTCCCAACCTGTCCTACCAGCAAACATGCAAACTTCTGTGAGAACAAAAAGTCCATAGGAAGGCAGGCCAGCTTGAGCCGCTGTGATTTATAGGGGCTGTCTTCTCAGCGAGCGGGCGGTTGATGGATCAGTTCCTTTGTCCTGGGAACCCTTGGAAATCTCTTTAAATGCAGCGCTTTGTGTGCTTTCAGGGACGGCTTGGCTTTGAAGCTGATTCCCTGAGAGACTCAAGATGGAGCAGGGTTGTGTTCCCTTTGGCTTCCTCCCACTGTCCCACTACCTCCTCCAGCCGAGGAAGCAAGCACAGCACCTTAGTGTGTAGATTGTCAGGTACCAGAGGAAGGCAAAACAGAGAGGATTTTCCTTTCCTTTCTTGTGTGTGTTTGCAATTGTCTTGCCGTACACAATGGATTTATTTTATTTTCCAGGATGGGGACTCGAACCCTGGGCTAGCAAATGTACCATAACCCTAGTTCTGTAACAGATTTTAACAGTGGCTTTGTGTTGTAGCCAGAAATACAAACAAGGAAATAAAAAACCTTTAAGCAAGACCAACAGATTATACACTGTGGCCCCACCTTAACATCTCTGTCTGTGATGTTGACACATAAGGTTGCAGTAAAGCCAAGCTACCTTGAGCACATGAATTGCACAGTGGGCCCTTAGGTGTCACACTGCTATTATATTTGAACTTGGCTAATGGTAGTCACAGGTCCAGAGCCAAAGGTAATGTAGACACCGTGGGACCTGATCATACTTCTGCACCCTCCGCAATCAAAGGCAGCTCGGTGCAGAGGGATGAAGTGGGCCTGGGCTGTTGGTAGCTCACGAGGCGTCTTCCTTAAACTGGCTGCTGAGGCCGAGCCTCACTAGATCACATCAGGCAGCCTGAGGTGTTTCAAGTTTGTGATCTTTCTGCTCCCGCCTTCAGAGGAACTGCAAGTGTAGGCTCACTCGATTCAATTCATCATGCTCTAAATTCAAATAAGGAAATCCAGCGGAGTCAGTTCATTTTTTATTTGGTAGGGAAAGTGGTAAATATGACGATTAATGGTTTTGTTGGCTTTCTTTTTTCTTGCTTTGTGGTGTCCTGTCCTGGGCAGTCACTGTGGTGGGGAGACTTGGGAGAACCAGCTGTGCCTTTAGCCCCTGAGGAGCTGACCTGCAGCTGCTTCCCACTGACGTGTTCTTTGTGTTGAAGGTGGGACTCTGCAAGGCTTCATCTCCGACGTACTGCAGAAGAGAGCACCCGTGCTGGCCCTCAGCCTCTTCCTGGCCGTGGGGTCCCTTGTTGGTTATAGTCGTGAGTATTCCTTTGTAATTGCATTGATTCCTAATCTCTTGAAGGTAGGCACTTGCCCAGAGTCAGTGGTCAGCCACGGAGAGATCTGCGATTAGCTCTGAGTGCCTGGGAACTGTCATCCCGTGCTTTTATTTGTGTGGGGAGGAAACTGTTGTCTCCCTTACTTTGTGGACCTATTTAAAAGCTTGCTTGGGAGCGTATTGCTTTGTTTGAGGGGCGGCTCCAGGAGGACAGCATTAGAGCCAATAAAACCATAAAAAGAGGCAAGGTTTCTGAAGTGAGAGGATGGTAATTAGTAGGTCTTGGGGTATGAGTGCGTGTTCTAAAACGGGTAAAGTCTTTCTCTGGCTTTTAGACATCTCATTAGCTTGAGCAGTAGCCAGAGGCAGACAGGACAAAAGCTGGAAGGGGCCCTGAGAGTAGTCTGTCTTTGTTGTCCCTGGAGGGATTGTGAGGTGGCTGGGATGCTTGCTGTGCACTGTTGGTAGAGACATATGCAACTGCTTTTCAAGTCACTGGGGTGCTCTCTCCTCTCACAGGCTCTCCAAACAATAAGTCCATCAATGCGCTTCTGATGACCATTACAGGTATGGTAGACCCTTCTGTTCACTGCGCTTTCCTTCTCAGAGAAAGCTGTCTCCCACAGATGGACTGACAGAAACCTTCGCTATGTAGATATCAAGTGATAAATGTCTCCTTTGCCAGCTTCTCCCCTCTGCTCATGGATAACTTCCTCAACCCTCTGTGACAGACAGAAGCTGTCCCTGTGCAGAGATAACCTAAACTTTCAGCTTGTTGCCCCAGGTCTGGCTTTGACTTGAGAGCTGACTTAGGAAGGCCTCATGTTGGAATCCTACCCACTGCCTTGTGCAAACACAGAATAGCTTTTTTCTCTTGTGCCAAACTGGGTCTGTATTTTCTTGAGCACTAGAGAAAATAGTTGGGGATAATTAGGAAATATGTTATGTTAAAAAAAAAGTCATTTTTTAATTTAGCCAGATGTGTGACTCTGATTCACATAACATGACTGAGTTTACCAGAGCCAAGCCATACCCACCAGAAAGGGTGTGCCTTACAAGAGCAGTGGCAGACAAAATCCTGTTTGTCGCCTTTGAAAGGGCACTGTCTTGTCCCTCTCTTTCTAGCAGGTTGGTTGGCTCGGGTGGGTTGGTGTTTGGGGGACATAATTCTGCTGTAATAGACCCCGACAAGCTGCTGCCATTTGCTGATAATGCGTTCAAAGGCCAGCTGTTCTACTGTGATGCTCTCTCCCTTAGGTGCTGTAGACACTAGAGTGTCATGTCACTGGAGAAGGGATTTTAGAAGAGCAGATGCAGTTAGTCTGAAAATACTATCAACAAGCACTTCCTTTCTTTTTGTTTCTCCCCAACACGTTGGTTAGGACATCGCGATAGTTCATCTTTCTGGTCCGTGGCTAGAAACGTGGATCGTATTTAACATGACCGTGGTTCTCTCTATGGCTTCAGGGTTTTTTATCGGTGGACCGTCCAATATGGTTAGCTCCGCTATTTCCGCAGACTTGGGTCGCCAAGAGCTGATCCAAGGAAGCAGTGAGGCTCTGGCGACTGTCACGGGGATCGTCGACGGAACCGGAAGTATTGGTGCTGCCGTGGGCCAGGTGAGAAAAACGTGTGCTTGCCGACTCCCACGGCAGGTGGCGCTCTCGTGCTGTGGGCCGCTGCTCAGAAAGCCCTGGTTTCCAGCCTCTGTCAGGCAGGACCTAATATGGAAGGCATCCCACATAGCCATGGATTGTGTAGCTAACTCTGAGTACAGTCTGTTTTCTCCATGTCCAGACGTTTATGACCGGTCCCAGAGGTTGATGTAGATGTCCTATAGCAAAATCATCTGGGATGCCAAACCCTAGAGGTCTGCAGGCGTGCTGCATTGGAACCTGTGGACCCATATATCCCCACGCTGATGCTGGAGAGCCTCTAGGTTAACATTGCCCTATCAAAGCAGTCAGGGTGATTTAAGTTGGCTGGTTTGCTTGATGAGTGGTGCGAATCACTGCTAGCTAGAGCCTGTGGTGACGAGGGGCCAAGCAGTGAGAGGTAGGAGCCCATCCAGATGTTCTCTGGCCAGGTAGTGGGTGTTTATCAGTGTCCGCTCACTGCAGACATGCAGGCTCCACGAGGGCAGCATCGTGGCCTGGTCCCCACCCTCACAAGAGCGCGCAAGCACGCGTATGCACACACACACACACACACACACACACACCCCGTAGCCCTACCTCATCGTTCATGGCACATGGGAGACACTCTAGTTTCAAAGCACTGTACCACAAATGGCTGACACGCTTAGGCTATTTGACTGTATATTAAAGGACAAAAATATAAAAAAAAATTAACAAGGGTAGGAAGGTTTCCTCTGCATGCTCTGGGGTGGAAACCAAGCAGGGCCACTGTCACCGGTTCAGAAGGTGTCCTGTCTGAGAGGGGAGGTGAGTAGTCATCGTGTTTATACATTCATGTGTCTACATGTGTGTACATGCCATGTGGCACGTGTGCGGGAGTCGGGACAGCCTGTCAGAATCTGTTCTCTTTCCACTGTGTGGGTCCTGGAGCTTGAACTCAGGGCATCAGGCTTGGTGACAGGGTTTACCCTCGGGCATCTTTCCAGCACCATCACATTGAGTATTTTAAATTGTTCCTTCCTAATAAATTTTACTGTGAATTTTCATTTTCCCCTTCTGAGGGCAGTTTCTTCTGTAGCCCAGGCTGACCTTGAGTTCCTGATCCCCCTCTCACGTGCTGGGATTATAGATTTGTGTTACCACGCTGGCTACACGTGTCAGTGTTCAGACCCCGACTGTAAGCGTGGGTCACCATGAGTCTGACTCCCACAGTCAGGCACGCGGGTCAGGAGCAAATCAGTCTCAGCTGTGGTTATTCCTTCTCTTGCGGATTTTGTTTTGTTTTGTTTCCCAGATGGCCCTGGCTGTACTGGAACTCAGATATTCATAGACCAGGCAGGCCTGGAACTCAGAGATCTACCTTCCTCTGCCTCCTGAGTGCTGGGATTAAAGGTGTGTGCTATGAGACACAGCCTCTTGGGGATTTAAGAAGATCTATTTATTTATTATATGTGTGTACACCGTAGCTGTCTTCGAACACCCCAGAAGAGGGCATCAGATCTCATCACAGATGGTTGTGAGCCACCATGTGGCTGCTGGGATTTGAACCTTCGGAAGAGCAGTCTTGACTGCTGAGCCACCGCTCCAGCCCCTTCTGGGGATTTTAAATGATTTCTCCTTGCCTAAGGCTTTATCTTACAGACTCTGTGACTGGAGGTTGAGGCGCCATCAGCCTTGCCCTGGGTCATTCCCTGGGCTCCTACTTAAGTGTAGCCTCTGCCGTTCCCTGACTTCTCAGGACTTTGTTGTTTTTCTTCCCAATGCCATAGCAGTTGCTGCCTGCCTCCTGTAGAGCAGCCATTACTCATGATGGTCAAGGCCAGCCTGGACCTCTGTCCTCTGTCCTCTGTCCCACACTCTGTTCCAAACTGAGCATGGCTGGGTGGTGGTGGTGCACGCCCGTCTCAGCACTCGGGAGGCTGCTGAGACAGGAGGATCTCTCTGAGTTCGAGGTCACAGAGCTGGTTCCAGGATGGCCAGGGATACACAGAGAAACTCTGCCACAGGAAAAAAAAACACAAAACAAAACCAAACCAAACCAAGCGTGGTGGTGCGTGCCTATGATGTCAGTCCCCAGGAAGCAGCAGAGTGGCTTTGAGTTTAAGGGCAGCCTGGGCTATGCAGTAACAACCAGGCTACCAAAGGCATAGCAGGATCCTGTCACCAAAAAACCAAGATAAAAAGTGAGCTGTTTGCATTCCCAGTGCTTAGTATGTTGTTTATTTTGTGTGTATGTGTGTGGGCATACCTGTGCTATATCACACATGCGAAAATCAGAGGAAATTTGTGAAAATCAGTTCTCTGCTTCTAGTATGTGGGTTCTGGTGGCCACGCCTGGTGACAGGTGTCACCAGCTTGCAGGCCTCTCGGTGTGCTTGGACACACATTTCTGGATTAGATCAAATTGCATTGTCTACAAGGAGAACCGAGTTCAAAGATGTAATGTCTACATTGAAACGTAAACCCGTACCCACTCCATGTAGAAACAGCGCAAGTGCCCAGCCGCTGCTGAAGGCATAAGCAGGGTGAGGCGGGTCCACACAGCGGAGGACCGTCCATCACTTACAAGGCGGCGAAGGCTGTGGCGTGGGTGAACCTCAAAAATATGCCAGTCGTGGGGGACACAGTATGCTTTCCTTCATATGAAATGTCTAAAACTGATCAATCAATCGACAAGAAAAAAGACTGGGGAGTGACTGCTGTGGAGTTGGTCATAGCGTGGCTAAATGGCAGCATTAATGCTGGGCTGCATACATTCCGATCCTCTAAAAGCCGCTGTGCTCTGCCCTCGCACTGGATGTTCCCTTACGTTACCCAGTTGCACATTGACAGAATGTTTATAAGGGCTGGTGAGATCGCTCAGTGGGAAAAGGCGTTTGCCAGCAGTCCTGACCCCCTGGGTTTGGTCCCTGGAGAATGAGAACTGAATTACAGGTGGTCCTTTGACCTCCACGTGTACAGTGGTGTGTGTGTGTGTGTGTGTGTGTGTGAGAAAGAGAGAGAGAACAGCGTTTAGGCCTTTAATCCCAGCACTCGGCTGGTCCCTTGGGTTTCAGGACAGCTAGGCTACACAGAGGAATCCTGTCTTGAAAAACAAACAAAAAACACCCGTGTGGTTGTTGGAATGATAAATATTTTTTAAGAGTAGAATTGCAGTCACCGTTTGGAAGCTGTGATGGGTGGTGAGAGTTTTGTGGGTAGGGGAGCTTGCTCTGCTGTCCGCCCAGGCTGACCTTGACCTTCCTGCCTCGTTCTCACAGGCGCACTGCTGCACCCAGTTGGACTTGCACTCTCTGTTTATCTGATAGGACCTAGGCCAGCTCACTAAGGGCTTTTGCTTTCATTTTACCCAGCATGCATTTCAGTACTGATGTGGTCAAAGGATGTGGCTTACCTCAAGCCAGGTGATTTTCAGGACCAATGTCAAGACTGTTTAGCAGGGCAAAGTCATCTCTTCAGCAGTAGAATGGAAGAACTAGATATCCCCATGAAAAAGAATGTAACTAAATCCTTATTTTATACTCTACAACAATTACCTCAAAGTGGATTAAAGATCTACATTGAAGAGCTAAAATTCTGAAATTCTGAAATTATTATAGTATTGAATTATTATATTATTAAATAATATAAATTATATATATTAAATTATTATGAAATTATGAAAACAAAGAACATTTTGATTAAAAAAATGGATATAGCCGGGCGGTGGTGGCGCACGCCTGTAATCCCAGTACTCTGGGAGGCAGATGCAGGCAGATCTCTGAGTTTGAGGGTAGCCTGGTCTACAGAGTGAGTTCCAGGACAGCCAGGGCTACACAGAGAAACCCTGTCTCGAAAAAAAACCCAAATCCAAAAAAAAAACAAAAACAAAAACAAAAAAAAAAAGAAAGAAAACAACTGGATATAAATGGCTAATATAAATACATGTGAAGATTCTCGGTGGCCTTAGAGAAATACAGATCACAGCCATGCTGACATCTGACCTCATTCCTGGTGAGGGTCACTGTAGTAACAGGCAGAACACAGGGACTGGAGAGATTCTCAGTGGGAAAGAGGACTGGCTGCACTTGCAGAGGACACGGGTTCATTCCCAGCACCCACATGGTGGCTCACAACTGGTGTAACTCTAGTTCCAGAGGGTCCAATGCCCTTTTCTGGCCTCCATGGGACCAGGCACTCATGTGGTTCACATCTGTGTGTCCAGGCAAAATCAGAGCCTTACATGCTGGTATGAACATAAACAAAATGGTGCAGAAAATATGGGTCTCCCCCCCCAACCAAAAAAAATTAAATGTGCAGTTATTATGTGACCTAGCACAATACTCCCGGGTTCACTTCCCCTTCTCCCCAGCTGAAAACAAGGATGAATATTGCATGCTGGTGTTTATTACAGTATTAGTCATAGTAGATAAAAGGTAGAAACAGGTATTCAACAGATGAATGGATTAAATAAAAACGTGATATATGCCTTCAGTGGAATATTATTCAGCCATGAGAAGGAGTGAAATGCAAGTGCATGCTCACTGTGTGGTTGAACCTTGAAAACTTTACTGCATGAATGATCAGTAAGCCAGACAGAAAATCACAAAAAATATTTACAGGAAGTATCTACAGTAGGCAAATTTACAGCCTCAGAAAGTAAATTAGAAGTTGCTAAGTCATCTGTAGTCTCAGCACTTGGAAGACTGGGGCAAGGGGGTTGCCACAAGTTCAAGGCTATCCTAGACTCTATAATGAATTCAAGACCAGCCTGGCCACAGAGTGAGACCCTGACTCTGGGGAGGAGAAAACAACAAGATAGAACTGGCCAGTGGGTGGGCTTGTGGGTACTGTGATTTACAAGGGCTTGGATTATGGGTAAAAAGATTTGGGAAATTAATAGCTGTTGTAGTACATCATTGTGAGCATAATTGTGGGTGTACATCATTGTGAATGTAATTGGTGTTGCTGGCCTGTGAGCTTAACAATGGTTAAAATGGGGGCAGAGCACTCGCTGGCCTGAGTTGGGACCCTCGAGTTGCAGGCTTGCTGTAACCCCAGCTCTGCGGCAGGCGTAGACAAGAGGATTGCTGGGGCCGGGTGGGTTCCAGCCTAGCTAAGAAAACATGGGTCCTACGTCCTCAAAGGGGGCCTCAGAACAGGCAGAGGACGGAGGGGGACCTCAGAACAGGCAGAGGATGGAGGGGGACCTCAGAGCAGGCAGAGGACGGAGGGGGACCTCAGAGCAGGCAGAGGACGGAGGGGGACCTCAGAACAGGCAGAGGCCGGAGGGGGACTCCTAGTGCCCTCTCCAGCTTTTACTCATGGGCACAAGCTCATAGCCTGTGCATGCACGTGAGCACACATGCACGTGAGCACACACACTCGCATTAAAAAAGGCATAAATGGCCAACTTTACATTCGATAGTCCTGTAACAGAGGGGAGATAAAGCTGGGTTGAGAGCTCTTGGCTTCTTTTCAGTAATTGAAAGGGACGGGAAGGAGTTGGGTTGTGGACTCTTGGTAACATAGTCACCCTGTGAACAGGTAGTGTGGTCAGAGTGAGCAGGGCTTTTGAGGCCACTGTGGTTTATGTATCAACTTCCAGGCTGATCGGGCCTCCATGGTAAGCCTGTGCCTCAGAAACGCTTCAGGGAAAGACAAGCGTGCTGCAGGAGGAGACGGCTTGTTTCCAACAGCGGCAGCTCTGCGCTGAAGCCTGCGCAGGAGAGGCAGGAGACACGGAGGGCAGGCTCCAGCACACAGTGTCCCCTGAGTTTTGTACAGGATGGACCAGTAATAAAGTCAAATGGAGGCGGGGTGTTGGGCCAGGCCTGTAGTCACTACAGCACTCAGACTGACTGAGCGTGAGTTCAAGGCCAACCTGGGCATGCTGCCACCCTGTGTAGAGCTCTGTGAATGACAAGTCGTTATTTGAACCCCAACTCCCGATTTTCCAAAGTAGTACTGTCTGATCTCCTTTCTGGCTACCTTATCTGGTTTATTTGTATTTTATGTGCCGCAGTGCTTTGCCCTGTGAGTGTGTGTGCATGGAGTGATGCCTGGTGCCTTCAGAGGTCAGAAGAGGGTGTGGGTTCCCAGCCCCTGAGCTGGACTGACAGGTAGTTGAGTATGAACAGCTAGTGCTTTAACTACAAGCCCTGCTTGCTTGCTTGCTTGCTTGCTTGCTTTTGTTTTGTTTTGTTTTGTTGTTCTGACTCATTTAGCCTAGGCTGTCCTCAGAGTGCCTGTGTAGTAGAGGAGAACCTTGAACTTCTGATCCTCCTTCCAAGTGCGCTGCCATGTTCAGTTCATGTGGTGTTGGGGGTCACTCTCGGCAGCATGTCTCCAGCCCTCATTTGATTAATTTAGAAAGAATTGATTATGATTTCCTTTTCTCCATTTTAGTACCTGGTGTCTTTGATCCAGGACAACTTAGGATGGATGTGGGTTTTCTACTTTTTCATTCTCATGGTAAGTGCGTTTTTGTTTTTATTTTTTCTTTAACCATTTTTCTTATTTAATGTGGAACATTTAATTTCATCACTACTTGAAACCAACAAAATTGCGGATTGCTTTTAAAGACTTCAGTGTGAAAAGTAACATTTGGTTGTGTTGAAAAGACTCATTAATCAGTGTGCTCCTCTAGGCTGCTGACTGGCTGCTAAACAGGGCCTGAGAAATCCGAAGCCAAGCAACAGTGTTAGAGAGAAGTGAGGCTCTGGTTAGCACGGGGCCTGAACACGCCCAAAGCGAGGGCACTGCAGGGGAGGCTGCTGAGCCAGAGAGGGGTTCTGGATGAGATTTTATGCTTTATAAGACAGACTCAGTTAGGCCCTGTCTGTAAAATGACCATGCTCTTGACCTAGGCGTCCTAATTGGCCACTGTCTAAGTCTGGACAGTTGTCCTCAGCCTCCTCCATAGGCCAACAGGAGCAAGTTTGGGGGACTCTCTTCTCCAGCTTCTAATGACTCACATTTGGTAACACACACTTGTGATGCCAGCATTTAGGAGGTAGAGGCAGGAGGATTGTGATTTGGGGGCCAGCCTGAAAGTCCTTGTCTTTAACAAAAAGTCCAGTGATTTCCAGGATCCATTTGAGTTAGGGATGCAGCATGTTTGAGCTCAGACTTCACTCCCCCAGCTCTGCAGAACAAAAAGGAGACGGCTCAGTAAACGTCCGAGCTGCACACACCTGGTAACCCAGGCTCGACACATCTGTGAGCCCAGAGCTACTGCAAGGAGGCAGAAACGGGAAGGTCACCCAGAAGCCTACTGAGGAGCTAACCTGTAGGAACAGCAGCAGAAATGAGAGGTCCTGACTCAGCGTGGCGGAAGGGGAGCTCCACCTGCCCCCAGTTGTCCTCTGAACTCCATACATGTCGTGACACCCGCACGCACATACCTGCACATGTACACGTGTGCACAGTCACGCTCTCCCCCCTCCCTACACACACACACACACACATATGCACACATGCACATGCACACACACACACAGAGTAAATAATAAAAATAAATACAGAGGCTTGTAAAGACCTGCTATGTAGAACAAAGATACTATTGCAGCAAAAACCAGGTCTAGAGTAAGAAGCCCGGCGTTCTCCCTTAGTGACTTGCTGTGCCTGTGCCTGTGCCTGTGGCACACTTCAGTCACGGCTGTGACACGTTATGTGTTCACTGTTCTAATTTTCAAAAGTCACTTTCTAATTCAGCGAAGACAGAATGTTTTATTTCTGTGAAGTCAAAATGAATGTCTTTGCTCAAATCCATTGCTAATGCTCAACTCATGGTGCTCTAAGAGAAATAAGTTGTTGCTTCATTTTAAAACCTTTTTTTCCTTCACAGACAAGCTGTACAATTCTGTTTATCTCACCGTTAATAGTGAGGGAAGTATTCTCTCTTGTGCAAAGGAGACAAGCTCACACACTTAATGAGTGACGGGTACGCGCAGAGAGAACGGACGGGAAGCTTGGGGGCCCATAGGTCTTCAGTTCCTCGTGTGGAGTTCCTAAACACTAACGGAGCCTCAGCCTGCCAGGCATCCTGCAGCACTGCCAGCTCCCCAGACACTGGCAAGGAGGGGCCAGTTATTTTTGTACACTACAGCAGTTACTGAAGATTTTTTATTATGTTTGTGAATGTACTGAAAGGAAAATGAACCTGCCAGCATCTTTGTTGGGCTTGTCAGTTTATCCCTCTAACCTTAAGAACCGGTTCTGGTCCCGGAGCCTTGTTCTTCAGCCTTAATCAAGAGCTGAGCGAGCAGAAGGCAGAACATGCAAGCTTGTATGGATGAGAAGACTGTGGTGCACACTCGGATCCCATATTTGCAGAGAGTGGAGAGACATCAGGGCAGGGCTGAGTCCGATGATGCTACGGGCCTGCCGTGGACGGGACGCACCTTTACCGAGGTGGAAAGGTCACAAGATGGCAGGATCACTCTGTGGCTTCTGGAAGTCCTCGTCCTCTCTGGAATGGCTGTTTGCTTGTTCTCCTCCGACCTCACTCACATTTGACTGAATCCTAGCAGTCTTCCATTCGTTCATGGACTGTTAAGTTATTTCAGACATTCCAGTGTGGCGCTTTCAACCCCAGATTGACAGTCTGGGAACAGGACCCTCTGGGACGCTTCTATGTAGCCTTATTGTTGGAAGATCGGTCTCTGTCTCAGCCGCAGCCGGGTTCCTGGAGTTACCTCAGCAGAAGAGCAGGCTTAGAGAAAAGACAAAGGCCCTTTGTCCTGGGGGTGTGAAGTGTACGTATCGAATCATGTTAGTAGATTGTTAGGGCCTGAGGCCTGCCCTTTTTGAAGATTGTAGAGTGTATGTCTTCAAGACTATGAATTCTATATGAATCAATTCTTTTAAGGTCATCTGCATATTTTAAATTATGTAAAAACCTAGGAGGAAAATGTACAATTTTGAGGGAGACCTAATTCACATTGGGTTAGGAAATATTCTTTCACCTCATGCTTTATGCTCCAAAGTATGTACTGATGAACCTGCAGGAATACTACAGATTTCTGACCATTTTCCTGTTCAGTCACTGACATAAAAGGGAAACACAAAACCTAGGAAGGGAGGGGAAACAAACCCCAGCCTTGGTAATAAACGTCCAGCTGTTTGGTTACTTAATCTCTCCGTAAGCTTTATGTGGCCTGTTGCTTTTCCTTTTCGTGGTGCTGGGGTGAATCTGGGTCCTGCACATGCCCAGAGTGTCTCCCTCTGCGCTGCACTCCCACCCGGTCCTGCAGTAAGAACAACGATGCTTGAGTTGCCCGTCACTGGCAGGCAGACAGCCCACAGCCTTGCCAGGTGGAGCTGCTCCCCTGCCCCTGGAACTGGGAGGCCTCATTCCCAGTAGGTACTGTGTAAACCCTCCCTCTCCCTCTGTAGCAGACTGTGCTCTGTGGCGCCTGCAGATGAAGCCGGTGACCCTGTCGTTGCTGTGTGGCTCCGAGGTTCAGCTCACTGATGGGTCGCATCTTCATGCTCTGATATCAGCCTGTGCTTTCTTTTCCAGTCTAGTCTAGTGGTTGAGCACCCGCCCCCTTCTCTGCGACTCTACCTGAGATGGAGGTGTAGGCACTCAGAACAGGGTGATATGATGTTTTTCTCTCTGAATCTGAATGTGTTCTCAGTCTGCTTCTGCCAGCCTGTGAAGGAAGTGACATCAGCAAACCCCTAGGTGCCCACCTCACTTGTTATTATGTGTTTCCCTGGAGGGAAGGGCCAGCGCTGGGGAGCTGGCTGAGAGGGTGGAGTGCTTGCTTCGAAAGCCAGAGTACCTGGGTTTGGATACCCTGTGTACACGGCTGGGTGCAGCGGCACACACCTGGCCTCCCAGCGCTCAGGAGCCACTGGAGACAGGTCCAGCTGAACCAGGGGGCTTAGGTTCAGGAAGAGAGCCTGTCTCAGAAGAGGGTGAGGGGCTGGAGAGGTGGCTCAGTGGCTTTGGAGCACTGGCTGCTCTCCCAGAGGACCCAGATTCAGTTCCCAGAATCCACCTGACAGCTCACAAACATCTATATACCTCCAGTCTCAAGGGATCCAGCGCCCTCTTCTGGCGTTGACAGGCACTACATGAACATGGTACACTTAAATACTTGCAGGCAAAACACGAATACACATAAATAACACATGTGAAAAGGGGGAGGGGTGTGATAGAGGAAGATACCCGGGGTTGATCCCTGGTCCCGTGTGCTTTTGTCCCACACACCTATGCACACATGCTAACGTATATCAAAAACAGCAGAAAGGCCCATAATAAAGGCTGGTTTGAAAATGGATCCTTAGTTAAAAATTAATTGGGGGGGGGGGGGGCTGGAGAGATGGCTCAGTGGTTAAGAGCACTGATTGCTCTTCTGAAGGTCCTGAGTTCAAATCCCAGCAACCACATGGTGACTCATAACCATCTGTAATGGGATCTGACACCCTCTTCTGGGGTGTCTGAAGACAGCTACATTGTACTTACATATAATAAATGAGTATTAAAAATTAATTTGGGGGAAAAGTAGTAGGAGACTTTTACACATTAAGATAAAGAATTACTGGAAGGGAAACATCTCACCCTTAAAGTGTGTCCTTTTCCGAAATTCAACAATAGTAGTTACAGAGTCCTTAAATCAGAACTTAGGAAAAGAAAGAAAAGCCCTCCTGACCGCTAGGCTGAGGGACTAGAGTGTGGCGACTCATTTTGCTGGCACTGCAGCTGCTACCCAGGGCCTCTCGAGTGCTTGCTGAACGGGTGCTCTCCTCCTGGTCACCCTGGGCAGTCTGAAATTAACTATGACCCTTCTGCCTCTGCCTGCCTCTGACACATGAGCCACCGCGCCCAGCTGCAAAAGCCTTCACTTGTACTGACTAGTGTTTCTGACTAACATCCTGTTTTTCTTTCCTGTTGTCTTCCTGGCTCTGCCTGCAGTTTTCCCCTCAGCAATTGAGCTAGTAACCATGCTTGCCAGGGCTGGCTCCTCTGTGCCTGTCATTCTGCCTTAGTCATTGGTGACATCATCAGTGGCACACACCTCCTTTTACCGAAGAGGACATCATATCCCCTTACCACCCACAGAAACAGCCCCTGTGGCTCATTGAGTTTGGGAGCCCCACCCCTTCTTTTTTTTCTTTTCCACATGAGACAGAGTTTCTCTGTGTAGCCCTGGCTGTCCTGGAACTCACTCTGTAGTCCAGGATAGGCCCGAACTCGCAGATCTGGCTGCCTCTGCCTCCTGGGTGCTAGGATTAAAGGCGTGTGCGCTACCATGGCCTGACTGTTCAGTTTTTAAAATCTTTTTCTTATATTTGATACTGGTGACTTCTTTATCTTTTCCAGGACTTTTTTTTTTAACCTTCTTACCATTATAGAGTATTTTAGTTTCTTTTTAATCTTTGGGTTTGTGTGGGTATATGCTCATTTGTACATTTAGTGACTGTGGCTTCTAGGTTCATGTGTCAATATGCACATGTGTGTGTATCTGTATGTGTGTTTACATGCATGTGTGTCTGTTTATGTGCATGGGTGTGTGTATGTGTGTGTTTGAGTGTGTACGTGCATGGATATGTGTGTTTGTATGTGTATTTATGTGCATGTGTATATGTGTGTGTGTGTGCATGTTTATGTGAGTATGTATGTTTACGTACATGGATGTATGTGTTTGTGTGTATTTATGTGCATGTGTATATGTGTATGTGTTTGTGTGTATATGTGTGTATGTGTACTTTTATGTGTATGTGCATGCATGTGTGTGTATGAGTATATGTGTATGTGTGCATGTGCGTGTGCATGTGCATGTGTGTGTTCGAGTGTATGTGTATGTGTGTGTGCGTGTGCACATGAGTGTGTGAGTGTGTGTGTGTTTGTGTGCACACATGTGTGAGTGTGTGTGTGTGTGTGTGTGTGTGTGTGTATGTGTATGTGTGTGTGCATGGCTGTGTGCAGGCCAGAGGTTGACATTTCTTTCCTTGCTCTTACAGAACTGGGCTGTTAGTTCACAGCTTGCTGTGGTGGCCTTGCATATTTCTTCCTCCTTGTCCTAATCCATCCTTTCTTCTAACCCCTCATTTCACTCCCAGCTCTCTAAGACTTCAGTTTCCTTCAGGTTCAGCCAGCACCATTTATTGAAGAACCCTTGTTGTAAGCCTCCCACCACCTTTGCTTCTGCCATCTTACTTGTATACGTGGTGTCTACAGCCCCTGGGATAGTGTGACCCTCTTCTTCCAAGGCCGAGGCCGGGCAGAGCAAGCCATGCATGGTTCTTGGACCTTGCAGACAGCCCCTGCACTGCTCACAATAATTCTCCTGCAGTAGCTGCCTGCATTGTCCCAGGCTGCATGGCTTTCCACTAGTATCCTGTCCTCAGTTCTCAGACTGCCTAGCAGCAGGGAACCGTGGCCACACCAGTGCTCAGGCGACCTCTCTAGAGCCTGTAATTTTCTGTGTGTCGCTTCTCTCCAGCCCTTCACAGTCTTCCTCCCTGACACCAACACCCTGTCTTCCAGCCTCAGGGATGTGCCTTCCCAATTGGGGCCTTCCGGCGCCCTTGGGCACTGTCTGCTGGGCCCACTGGCTTTACTGCCTGATCGTATCTTCTGGTGCTTCTTACATTTCCTCAATTAGCTGAGGGTAGGCAACGTGTCTGAGGACAGGCAGCCATTTAGCTGGTACACTGACTTCCAGGTTGGACCCGCCTTCCCACACTGCCTCTTTTGAACTTTTGGATACTATCTTACCAACCTTCCACCCGACCTTTTTTTCCTCCCTTTCTATAATTCTTGAAGCATTTCTGGAGAGATAGATAACATGTTTCAGCATGTATCTTAAGTAAATCAGATTAAATGTGACATATTAGTGTTAGTGTAGACATAGATGGTCCAAAGACCTTACCTGGGTATGGTGTGCTAATGTTACACCTAGCATTTATCTTTAGTTACATGTTACTAATGGCATT
Source organism: Apodemus sylvaticus (assembly GCF_947179515.1). Classification (NCBI taxonomy): domain Eukaryota; kingdom Metazoa; phylum Chordata; class Mammalia; order Rodentia; family Muridae; genus Apodemus; species Apodemus sylvaticus. Next base: position 63,676,151 of record NC_067473.1, on the reverse strand, counting down.
TTAGAAGCAAAAACTTGTGCAGAGGTAGTTTCAGGGAATCCGGTGCCCTCTTCTGGCCTCATTGGGCCAATTGGTTTTGGTCAACTTGACACAAACCTAGACATATCTGGGAAGAGGGAATCTTAACTGAGAAAATGCCCCCCCTGCCTCCCCTCCCCCCCCCCCCCCCCCCCCCGTCGAAATGTCCATATATGTATACATGGGCAGGCGGCCCCAGATAGAAAGAAAGCTGAGCAAGTCATGGAGACTAAACCAACAGGCTGTGCTCCTCCATGGCCCCTGCTCCGGTTCCTGCCTCCAGGCACCTGATCCCGATGGCCTTTGCATTACCAGTTTGTTTGTGGTCATGGTGTTTTGTCAGAGCAACAGAAAACCTTAAGACACAGACAAAAGACTTATACTCCTAAAATGAGCTTTTAGGAAACCACTGTCCCATTTACTGTTCAGTCTGCACCACAGGCTTCGTGGGTCTGAGGCTTGCAGTGGAGAGCCCAGAGATGACTGTGTTGGCTAGGTTGCAAAGAGATAGGAGAGAACCGCGCACCCGGTGTTTTTCCATCTCCGCACGTGGCCTGGCCCTCCCTCCAGCTGACTCTTGTTCTAGGCTCCCTGCCGAGGTGTGCTTGTGCAGTGCATGAGTCTCAAGCGGAACAGGCAGTCGTGAGGTGTTTTGTGAAAACTCCCTGTGGGCCCTGCCCCTGCCACAGGGCTCAGGACTTTGCAGAGGTGGCCAGGTCACCCTGTGGGTATGTGGCATTGCCAGATCCTAGCCTCTCTCTGTAGTAGTTTTCTGCTTTTAGTTTATGGTGGGTGTGGTATATATGTGCATGTGTGTGCTGGTGCACTTGACTAGCATGTGAATGTGGAGTCCAGAGTTATGAGATGTTGAGCCTCTTCTCTTGTTCTGTACCTTATTATTGAAAACTTTTTTGCATATGGGTGTTGTGCCCACAAGTGTGCCAGTGTACCGTGTGTCTTGTGTGGACAGATGGACAGAAGAGGGTGTTGGGCCCTCTGGAATGTGAGTCACTGGCAGCTGTGAGCCACGACAGTGCTGGGAACAGGTTCTATGCATGAGCAGGCAGTATTTAACTGCGGAGCCATCTCTCAGCCCCATTACCTGGCTTTTTGAGATAAGGTCTCTGACTGAGCTTACCATTTTGGCTAGACTACCTGACCAGCAAGCCCCTCTCCCCAGGGCTGGGGTCACACATGCCTATGGTGCTAGGTTTTTTTTTTTCTTGTTTTGTTCTTGTTTGCTTGTTTTAATGAATTCAGAGGTCTGAACTCGGGTGCTGAGCCATCTCCTCAGCAGCAGATGCTGCTGCTTCCTCTTTTCCTGGTTTCAGAGATCTGCCTGAGTGCTGGGATTAAAGGCACAAGCCACCACTGCTCGGCTTCCCTTTGTGTCTTTAAGACGTACCTCTCCACTGTCCTTCCAGGACTTTTGTGTTTGAGTCTGAGGAGAATACTGGCTCCCAATAAACTCTTACACTGAAATTGCCCCTCACCTTCTGTGCTCCTGGGCAGGATGGTCAGTGAAGGTGGCATTGCTTCCTGTGCATGGTTTACCCAGGTCTGACTCACCTTTGCCTTGCTGCTCAGTTACTTTTCTCCCTATGAATGTTTCATTGATTTGGGATGAAGTTCCTGCTTCTCCAGTATCCTTAGTCAGCCCTTGACTGCTTGTCTTTGCCCCTGGTTAAAGGGAATAACCTTGAGGCCAGTGAGATGGCTTGCCCCCACGCCTGGTGAGCAGAGTTTGATTCCCCAGGACTTGCTGGTGGAAGGCGAGAACTGGCCTCTGAAAGTTGTCTTCAGACCTATATAGGTACACACATCTACAAACAAAGAGGTGTTTTAAATCTTTTAAAATGAAAGACCCTTCCCCCCCTTTGTGCCCTTTCCGACAATCATCCCTTTTGTCTATGTGGCCCAAGAAAGTTTTCATCTCAGAATATCAGCATTAGAGAGCTGCTGATAAAGGGCCGCCCTGTTTGACAGGAGTGCTGTGGATTTAGTGGGATAATTGTACTCAGGTACAATTTCACCCAAGACTTCAAAGGCTTTTGTTTTGGGTAGCAGTTATTCATCCCGGGCAAGGCATCAGAGGGCCATAATCCTGGGTGCATTTTTGTGTGTACTCGTTTGTTTATTTAGCATTTGTTTGTTTTCCTGAGCTCATTATATACAATCCCAAGAACCTAAAACAGCCTTGCAGTTGAAAACACTAGAGAACAGCCACACTATTGACTCTGGGAGGGGACACAGGGCCGGGAGGGGAAGTACAGAGTGAGCTGCGTGTGCCCTGGACCCCTTCCCAGCAGCCCACATGCTAAGGGCTGGTGGGACAGTTTGGGCTCAGACAGGAGTGACTCTGTGAGCAACCCTTGGAGAGGCTGGGCGGCCATGTCCCCAGGTTCGGATTTAATTGAGCTTCTGAGAAGCAAGCCTGTGACTTGACTGGCAGGGAAGATCCTTAGTTGAGGTGACGCAGGAGAGCCCAGTCTCCATAGTCACCGAGGGGCCCGACTCTGAGGGAGCCTCTGCATGAAGGGTCAGGCTGAGAGCAGGCTGGCAGCAGCCGCCCTAGGAATGCCAGGCTTGCCCTCCTCGCGCGACCCGGAACTCACCAGCATAGTGAGTGCTGGAGGACAGCAGTTGTCCTGGTTCTGTATCGCGGTTTGTGTCTTCACTTCCTCCTGAGCGAACAGCTCTTTCCCCGCTGCAGACCTGCCGTGCCTCTGGACTCCACAGGGGGAGACAGATTCCCAGATCTCACGCCAGGACCTGTTCTGTATTTCATTTTTACTCGAGGTCAGTTTGGACTCTTTTTGTTCTCTTCTTACTGCTCTGAGTTCTCCTTTCCCTCCAGTCCTCCTGTTCTGCCGGGAAGGAGCCTCCCAAGGGAGCGCCTGCTCGGATGCTTTCTAGTCGGGAATGGGAGCCCACCCGACATCAGGTGCACCCTCTCCTTTCTGCCTATAAGTCACCACGCAGCCAGGATTGAGATGGGCACGAAAGGAGAGCTCCTGGACCACCCTCTCTCCTCCGCCATCCTGGCTTACTGCCGGGCACAGTGAGTGTATTTAAAAAACAAAAAAAAACAAAACAAAAAAAACCCAAACCACCAGGTATGTTTTAAAAGAAAAAGACTTATTTATTTTATGTATATGAGTACACTGTAGCTGTCTTCAGTCACAGCAGAAGAGGGCATCATTACAGATGGTTGTGAGCCACCATGTGATTGCTAGGATTTGAACTCATGACCTTTGGAAAAGCAGTCAGTGCTATTAACCGCTGAGCCGTATCTCCAAGCCCAGTGAGCATATATATATATATATTTTGTTTGTTTGTTTGTTTTTCGAGACAGGCTTTCACTGTGTAGCTTTGGCTGGCCTGGAACTCACTTTATAAACAGGCTGCTTTGAACTCACAATGGCCCCACTGCCTCTGCCTCTCAAGTGTTGGGATTAAAAGCATGTAACACCACTCCTGGGTCCTTTGTCTTAAAAAAACAAAAAGCATTTAATTAGTTAATTTTGTGTGTAGAGATGTGTTTTGCATGTACATGTGTGCATGTGCTGTAGTTTTCGTGTAAAAATCAGAACAGTTTTCCAGAAGTCCTTATTTCCTTCCATCTTGTTGAAACAGGCTTTCCTTCCTTCCTTCTTTCTTTCTTTCTTTTTTTCCCTGGGTAGTCCAGGCTAGTTAACCCAAAAGCTTCTGCCTCCCATATCCCTTTAGGGTTCTTGGATTACAGATATACACATGCCCCCACATGGTGGGTATAGGGATCAAACTCAGGTTGTCAGACTAACCCACGAAGCCATTTCCCCCGCCCCTTCCTGGTTTGCGTGCGTGTGTGTGTGTGTGTGTGTGTGTGTGTGTGTGTGTGTGTGTGTGTGATTTTGGTTCAAGCTGGCCTTGAACTCTGAATCCTCTCTCTTTAGACGTCCTGGGGCTTCAGACATATACTGTGGAACCTGGCTGTGTTTTCTCTTGTTAGATCGGAAGGCTTGAAACTGTTTCTATGGCTGCTGCTCTCGGAACAGGCGGGGCCCTGCTCTTTGGAGTTGTTGCTGCCTCAGTTTCTGCTTCTGCTGCTAATCCCAAGAGAATTCTAGATAAAAATCTCAGGTGCTGTGTTGGCACTCTGTTTTCAAACTTGTTTTTTCCCCCCATTTGCATAATAAGAAAGTCAGGACCACATCTTGATTTGTGTGTGTGCCTGCATACACTGAACTCAGGACTTTATACATGGCTTGCGTCTATAGCTCACCAGCTGCACCCTGGCTCTGTAAAACATTTTAAAAATTCCTCCTACAGTCGCTGGATAATGGGAGGCAGTTCTTTAGCAAATTGTTTAATTTAGTTTCACATACCCACTTCTTCATGCTTTTTTTCTCTAAGTTATTTTTATTATTTTTAATTGTGTGTGTGTGTGTGTGTGTGTGTGTGAGAAAGCTGCAAGAATAGTCAGGTGCTCTTAATTGCTACACCATCTCTCTAGCACCTGCCACCTGTTTTGAGACAAAGTCCTGCTGTGTAGCTCTAACTGGCCTGGGAATTTGCAATGCAGACAAACTGGCCTCAAATTCAGAGATCAGCCTGCTTCTGCCTCCCAAAGACTAGAGGTGTGACCCGCCATGCCTTTCACCTTTGTTTAAACATCCACCATTTCACATTTGCATAAACCTTCAGACCAAGTGGCACTTTTTGGTTTGTTGTGTGTTTTTCAAGACAAGGTTTCTCTGTATGACCCTGGCTGTTTTGGAACTCATTATATGGATTAAACTGACCTTGAACTCACTGGATTAAGAGCCTGGGCCACACCTGGCTGTAGTGGTGCATGCCTTTAATCCCAGCACTTGGAAGGCAGAGGCAGGATTTCTGAGTTCGAGGCCACCCTGGCCTACAGAGTGAATTTCAGGATAGCCAGTGCTACACAGAGAAACCCTGCCCCCCACCCCCTCACCCCTACCCCGCACCCCGCCAAAAAAAGAGGACCTGGGTCACAAATGGCACATTTTGTATCTAGCCTCGATTTATTACAAAATTTCCAATTCTTTTTTGTTGTTGTTGTTTTGTTTTTGTTTTTGTTTTTCTGAGACAGGGTTTCTCTGTGTATCCCTGGCTGTCCTGGAACTCACTCTATAGACCAGGCTGTCCTCAGAAATCCACCTGCCTCTGCCTCCCAAATGCTGGGAGTAAAGGCGTGTGCCACCACTGCCCAGAAAAATTTCCAATTCTTATACTGCCTTCAGGGCTGGGCGCAATTTGATGCACTACAGTGCCATTTGTGGGATGGAGGGGTAACCTACGAAGCAGTAGGATGTCTGAATATAGGTTAGCAGATGTCCTCAGAGCGATCTACACACCCACCTCCCCCACTGTGTCACTGGTGGTCCTCTTTCATAAGCCACTTAAAATGTTTTGGAGTGTCCTTGGATGTCAGGGTCTCTCTAGGTGTGCTCTAGCACTGGGGACCTCACGCTTAGTAGGCAACTGCCACTGATCTCAGCCCGTGCCTAGTTATCAGCAAGTAATTGTAGTATACTTGTCCTTTACTGTGCCAGAAGGCTGTGTGTCAGAAGTGTGCCCAGTTTCATTGTAACTCTCAGTAGCTACACAATCTGCCATTCCCCAGCCTCACAACCTTAAGGATCTTTGTTGGTGTCTTTCATATTAGGTTGTGAAACTTAAATATTCTAATTACTTGGGGATAGAGAGGCAGGGGGCTGGCAGGCAGGAGGACACAGGTCTGCCCAGGCTACCTTGATCTCACTGGTACCCAGACTGCTCTGGAGCCCTTAAATCCCCCTATATCAGCCACCATAGCCACTTCATCCTCCATTTTGATTCCGGAGCCATTGTCTAGCCGGATGAGCAGCAGCCTGCGCTTGGTCCCTTGGCTCCCAGCCTTGTCTTGTCCGGTCTGCACCGTGCTCAGCTCTCAGAGTGACCAAGTACTCAGCCCTTGGACAGTGATACCCTTCTCAGATACAGCAAGTGACTCTCCTGCGGAGACACCAGCTGCGAGCCTGCGCAAATCTTCAAGTCACCAGAAAACCCTTGATCCCAGGGCTACGTGCCCCTCCTACCGCTGGATCACGAGTAAAGGTAATGAACTCACTTCATTTCCTTTTCATAGAGAGTCACGTGACAGGTGTGGTGGCACGTATCTGTAATCCCAATACTCAGGGAGGATTCCCACTAGTTTGAAGCCAGCCTGAGCTACATGACAGAGCTGTCCCTCTGTCTCAATGTAGGGCGTGGGTTATTTAGGACATGATCCTCTGTAATGGGCTTCCTTCTCTTAGTATGTTTTCAAGATCTGTTCATGTTACAGTCAACACGGCAATGCACACCTGTAACCCAACACTCGGAAATGAAAGTAAGAGGCTCTGGAGATCAAGATTGTTCTGTTACATTCAAGGTTGAGGCTAGCCTGGGCTACATGAGACCCTGTCTCAAAACAGCATCAGTAACAAAAAGACTTACCTGTGCCGGGCGGTAGTGGTGCATATCTTTAATTCCCAGCACATGGGAGGCAAAGGCAGGCAGATCTCTGCGTTAAAGGCTAGCCTCGTCTTCGGAGCAAGTTCCAGGATATCCATGCCTACACAGAGAAACCCTGTCTCCAAAACAAAATGAAGCAAAATGACTTAACTATATTGAAGAATGTTCCAGCACTTCATTTTTATTGTGCAAGAATTATTCTGTAGCATATGCTATGTTTATTTAGCCATTATTTGATGGACATTTGGCTTGTGTTTATTTTATGTAATTCATATACTATAAACTGTCTTTATAGTAGCAATTCAGGGTTTTGGGGGCTTATTCAAAAGTTATGTAACTATTTGTTTTATTACTTTGAGAAAAGAGAAGCCCACCACCTCGGTGGCCCACGTCCTCCCCTCGCCCCTGCTGCTAGTGAACACTGATTGACATTCTGTTTCTATGGTCATCTGAGTAGAGTCCTCCATCTGTGGCCCTTTGTGATGGCCTCTTCCCTTACATTTTCTCGCATTTGGTATTCATGTAATCACGGCCAGATGTATTAACTATATATATATATATATATATATATATATATATATATATATATATATATATATATATAATACAATAATTAAATATATGTATGTATATATATTTACATATATATGTGTATATATATATATATTTGTTGCTGTTGCTTAATTTTTAGTTCTTGATGTGTAGTTATTTGTGGTGTCACTGACTGAGGAGAAGCTGATCTTCCCAGATCTGGTCACTTACAGAGCAGAGGGCTGGTCCAAGGACACTTGCATATGTCCAGGGCTCATGTTTGTAATTCACTCAGTCAAACCAGACAGCACACACCAGTGATATTTCAAAGGCCATACTCATTTGACCTGGGACAGCGTACATCAGTCATAGCCCAAAGGCCATCATCTCATTAGCATGAGGTAAAGTAGGAAACTCTTATTCTCAGAGCCTAATGCTATATAATCTTTAACTATAAATACATGTTATATGTGTGTGTTTACACACACCTGGAGTTGGCCTTCTGTATTGTGGGTTACATATATACATATACACACACAGACATATACACACTCATAATTAAAAATAAGATCTTTTTAAAAATTTAGATTTTTTTAAATTTTATTTTATGAGTTATGGGTGGTCAGAAGAAAACATCATTACAGACTCCAATTGTGAGCTTCCATGTGGATTCTGGGAATTGAACCTGGGTCCTCAGTAGAACAACTGTGCTTCTAAACCCTGAGCCATCTTTCTACCCCCAAAATAAAATATTTTAAAGGAAGCTTTAAAAATAATAAACAAGCCGGGTGGTGGTGGCGCACGCCTGTAATCCCAGCACTCTGGGAGGCAGAAGCAGGTGGATCTCTGAGTTTGAGGCCAGCCTGGTCTACAGAGTGAGTTCCAGGACAGCCAGAGCTACACAGAAAAACCCTGTCTCGGAAAAAAAAAATAATAAATGAACGTATGGGATCATACACGTAGAGTTTTGTTTTGTTTAGTTTTGTTTTTTGACCTGCATGTCTGTCTCTGTACCACACATGTGTCTGGTACCCATGGAGGTCAGAAAAAGTAAAATTTTCTGTGCTGGGGTGGCCAGCCTGTGCCACCAGACCTTGTACCTCTGCCGTTTTGTTAAGGAGTCTGAGCACCTGCAGGTTTTAGTGTCCAGGGTGTGTGTTCTTGAGGCTGTCCCTTGTGGGTGGTAAAGGGAGGCTATTTGTCTTTCCCTAAGTCAACACGAGGATAGATACCTGCCTACGGGGCCAGCCCCTGTGTTCCAGGCCTGCTGCAAATCATTCTAACCACTAATCCTTAACTGTTTACCCCACACTGCCCTGCCTTTCCCACTGAAAACAAAGGCTCTTGGTGGGGATTTCCCCTGGCACCTGACCAGGCTTGGTGCTCGTCCCCGGACCTGTGTGGTACAGCACAGCCCTCCTCAGACAAGTATGGGGCGGCAAGCTGGCTCAGTGTGGAACGGTACCGCAGCCATAGCCCGACGAGCCCAGGGAAAGGCTGAAGGAGGGAGTGCCTCCCTGGAAGTCTTCTGACACGCACAGGGCGGACACTGGGGCGTGTGTGCCCACACAGTAGACACACGGGATACATTTTTCAAAACCTTTTAAATAAAAATCTCCTAGTGGTATCCACACTTGATGTCTGGCTTGCAATCAGACATCTCTGTGAACTAAAAGCCTGTAGTCAATTGAATCAGGAAGCTTGAAGTCCCTCAACTTAGTGGCTTTTCACAGTTGGTTTGATGAGGCTTGGTCCCTTATGTTTCTACACAACACAGAATTAGCTTGTCAGTTTCTCTCCTTGCTCTTGCTGGGAGGACGCTGAGTCTGTCCCGCTTTGGGGAGCATACCATCCTAACAGTTAAATCTCCATCAGTGAGGGTATAGGGCATCTTCCATGAACTCGGTCTGCTTTCCACTTCTTTTAATTGTGTTTCATCATCTCTGGTGCAGCCATCTTGTAATCCTGCTGTTAAATGTATTCCTAAGTGGGTTATTTGTGTGTTGGTTTTTGTTTTTCTTTAAGTGTAGTTACTTTGTAACTTTTACTCAGGTGTTGAAGGCTGGCTGTCCTATGGAGATACAAGCAGGATTCTACGTTCCAGCTTGTGTTCTGCAGTCCTGTTCATTGTGTGTCTCTTACCTCTATGGTGGCTTGGGCTGCTGTTTCTGTACAGTTGTGCTTTGTATAACGACTGACTCCTATGTTCTTCTGTATATGTGAAGTGGGAAGATCATGGTGGACACTCTCACCTCTTGGGAAGATCACAGTGGACACTCTCACCTCTTGGGAAGATCACAGTGGACACTCACACATCTTGGGAAGATCACGGTGGACACTCACACCTCTTGGGAAGATCACGGTGGACACTCACACCTCTTGGGAAGATCACGGTGGACACTCACACCTCTTGGGAAGATCACGGTGGACACTCACACCTCTTGGGAAGATCACGGTGGACACTCACACCTCTTGGGAAGATCACGGTGGACACTCACACCTCTTGGGAAGATCATGGTGGACACTCACACCTCTTGGGAAGATCACGGTGGACACTCACACCTCTTGGGAAGATCATGGTGGATACTCTCACCTCTTGGGAAGATCACGGTGGACACTCTCACCTCTTGGGAAGATCACAGTGGACACTCTCACCTCTTGGGAAGATCATGGTGGACACTCACACATCTTGGGAAGATCATTGTGGACACTCACACATCTTGGGAAGATCATGGTGGACACTCTCACCTCTTGGGAAGATCATGGTGGATACTCTCACCTCTTGGGAAGATCATGGTGGACACTCACACCTCTTGGGAAGATCACAGTGGACACTCACACCTCTTGGGAAGATCATGGTGGACACTCACACCTCTTGGGAAGGTCACAGTGGACACTCTCACCTCTTGGGAAGATCACGGTGGACACTCACACCTCTTGGGAAGATCATGGTGGATACTCTCACCTCTTGGGAAGATCACGGTGGACACTCTCACCTCTTGGGAAGATCACGGTGGACACTCTCACCTCTTGGGAAGATCACAGTGGACACTCACACCTCTTGGGAAGATCACAGTGGACACTCACACCTCTTGGGAAGATCACGGTGGACACTCACACCTCATGGGAAGATCACGGTGGACACTCACACCTCTTGGGAAGATCACGGTGGACACTCACACATCTTGGGAAGATCATGGTGGACACTCTCACCTCTTGGGAAGATCACGGTGGACACTCACACCTCTTGGGAAGATCATGGTGGACACTCACACCTCTTGGGAAGATCACGGTGGACACTCACACCTCTTGGGAAGATCATGGTGGACACTCTCACCTCTTGGGAAGATCACAGTGGACACTCACACCTCTTGGGAAGATCACAGTGGACACTCACACCTCTTGGGAAGATCATGGTGGACACTCTCACCTCTTGGGAAGATCATGGTGGACACTCTCACCTCTTGGGAAGATCACAGTGGACACTCACACCTCTTGGGAAGATCATGGTGGACACTCACACCTCTTGGGAAGATCATGGTGGACACTCACACCTCTTGGGAAGATCATGGTGGACACTCTCACCTCTTGGGAAGATCACAGTGGACACTCACACCTCTTGGGAAGATCATGGTGGACACTCACACCTCTTAGGAAGATCACGGTGGACACTCACACCTCTTGGGAAGATCACAGTGGACACTCTCACCTCTTGGGAAGATCACAGGGGACACTCACACCTCTTGGGAAGATCACGGTGGACACTCACACCTCTTGGGAAGATCATGGTGGACACTCACACCTCTTGGGAAGATCATGGTGGACACTCACACATCTTGAGAAGATCATGGTGGACACTCTCACCTCTTGGGAAGATCACAGTGGACACTCACACCTCTTGGGAAGATCACAGTGGACACTCACACCTCTTGGGAAGATCACAGTGGACACTCACACATCTTGGGAAGATCATGGTGGACACTCACACATCTTGGGAAGATCATGGTGGACACTCTCACCTCTTGGGAAGATCATGGTGGACACTCACACCTCTTGGGAAGATCATGGTGGACACTCACACCTCTTGGGAAGATCACGGTGGACACTCACACCTCTTGGGAAGATCATGGTGGACACTCTCACCTCTTGGGAAGATCACAGTGGACACTCACACCTCTTGGGAAGATCACAGTGGACACTCACACCTCTTGGGAAGATCATGGTGGACACTCTCACCTCTTGGGAAGATCATGGTGGACACTCTCACCTCTTGGGAAGATCACAGTGGACACTCACACCTCTTGGGAAGATCATGGTGGACACTCACACCTCTTGGGAAGATCATGGTGGACACTCACACCTCTTGGGAAGATCATGGTGGACACTCTCACCTCTTGGGAAGATCACAGTGGACACTCACACCTCTTGGGAAGATCATGGTGGACACTCACACCTCTTAGGAAGATCACGGTGGACACTCACACCTCTTGGGAAGATCACAGTGGACACTCTCACCTCTTGGGAAGATCACAGTGGACACTCAGACCTCTTGGGAAGATCACAGTGGACACTCCTCTCACTTCTCCTCCCTCTTCCTTCTCTCACAGTCAGTCTTCTGCGTCTTTGCCTTGTTGGTTCCATTTTGGTCACACTTTCTCTGCCACGCCCGCAGCTCCTCCTGTACCCCTGGGCGGTCACCCTAGGTGGCTCTCCATTCCTGATCACTGTATGTCATGTGTGATCACTGTATGTCATGTGTGATCACTGTATGTCATGTGTGATCACTGTATGTCATGTGTGATCACTGTATGTCATGTGTGACTCTGCTCTGGTTATCCTCATGGTCTCTCACCTTCGCAGGGATGAGCACTACTGCTCTTTCCCTTCTTCTCATGCCCACATCCTTACTCTGGATTCAAGTTTTTTCTTTTTATGCTTTTGTTTTTGTTTGTGTGTTTGTTTTTCCAGACAGGGTCTCTCAGGGTATCTCTGACCGTCTTAGAACTCTCTGTAGACCAGGCTGGCCTCAAACTCACAGATAATCCACCTGTCTCTGCCTCCCAGTGCTGGGACTAAAGGCGTGCACCATCATGCCAGGCAATTTTTCCCTTTAACCTAAAAACCACATCCGTCTCCAGCCTTCCTCATTCCCCCTTTTCCTCATCTAGGACTCTGTTCAGTCACCACCAAAACATTGTACACCTGCTCCATTTTGATTGATTGATTTGTATCGCTACATGTGTGCCACATGTGTGTGAGAGGGCCAGAGGAGGGTGTCAGATTCCCGGAGCGGAGGTTGCAGGTGGTTGTGAGCCACCCAGCATGGGTGCTTCGATGGGACCCAGGTCCCTTAGAACAGCAACAGGTGTTCTTAAGTCTATCTCCATCTCTGTCCCTGTCCCAGCCCCTCCCTCCTGCATGTCCTTTACTGTCCTGTCCTGCCTGCCATCATTCTGCTCTGTGTTACGCCCATCTGAGCCCTGGTTCTGAATCTCTGGCTCCCCCCTCACTTCAGAGGCTGGGATTGAGCCCAGGGCCTTCACGTGTGCCAAACCTGAGCACCAGTGCCCAAGCCACACCCCAGCCCCTGTCTTCTGCCCTTTGGAGTCCGTCGTTTATCCAGCTGTACACAGCTGCCAGTCTGTACCTCGGAAAGCTCTGGTCAGTCTGAAGGTCGCTGTCACCTGTTGCGGGTTTCCGGGCGATTCTCTTCACCTGCTGAATTACTTGCTTAGGTACCTCCCGTGTGTGTTCCTCTGCAGGCCTAACTCCTCACATCTTTGTAGGGAAAACAAAACAAAACAAAAACCCAGGATGGTTCTCCACCACTTTTCCCTTGTGGAAAATGTGCTTGCTCTCCGGGGCGGGGCTGAGTCCCGCCTGGCTCCCCGTGCAGACAGGTGGGTCCTACCCTGCAGGACTTAGTGTATATGTAGGGTGGTTTGCGTGTGCCTCACATCTTCCTCCTGGGCTTAATCTCTTTCCTGGCATCTCCAGTCTCTGTAATCTTGCTTCCTCGTAGGAAATGCTTGCTAACAGGACAGACTAGAGCTTGGATCTTCCTGGAGAACACTGCATGCAAACGCCTGTCCCCCAGGGCTTATGACGTCAGAAACTGGAGACAGAGGCCTGGCGTCCACCCAGAGTCCTCTTGCAATTTAGCACCGGAGTGTAGGTTCTGTAGGTTCTCTCTCTCTCTCTCTCTCCCTCTCTCTCTCTCTCTCCCTCTCTCTCTCTCTCTCTCTCTCTCTCTCTCTTTCTCTTTTTCTTGGATTTTTGAGATGGGGTTTCTCTGTGTTGTGCCCTGGTTGTCCTAGAACTCACTTTGTAAGCCAGGCTGGTGTGTAATAGCCCTAGCTGACCTGGAACTAATTCATTTAGTAGACCGGGATGCCCTTGAGCTCACAGAGATCCTTCTGCTTCTGCCTCTGCCTCCCAGATGCCGGGATTAAAGGTTCAGAGCGTCGTAGGTCCTCATTTGCATTCTGGCAGCTGAGGTGAGATGGTCTCTGCAGCACCTAGCACCTCAGGCTGTGTAAGAGCCAGAGAGGCTGAGGCGGTACCAATGCTGCATTCTGGAGAGCTGCTCATGGGGGCCCGGGCTGATGTTCCCTTAGAGAATCTAGAACTTAAATACTTCTTTGACCCTTAGTAAAATAAGTGGCCAGGTTATTCATCTGGCAAATTCATTTGGCTAACCAGGTCTGCTTTGCCCTGCCCTGGAATGGATTCTCAACCAGCTGCCTCAATTTAGTCCAGAAGGAGGTGGCTCCCAGCAGCAGGAGATCTCCAGGAGACGGAAGCAGAGCGCTTAGATGTTTTTGTCTATGGACTAACCCCGGTCATGTCCCTCATTCTTAACAATGCTGGTCTTTGGGAGCCAAACTGGGAAGGAGAAGAGCAGCGAGGGGTGCCGGGGCGCTGACAAGAGCATCCGTGTCCTTGGCAGATCTCAGAATAGCATTGGCAGCTCCTGGTGACTCATCGCTGCAGGCCTGCTCACCCGAGCTCCTGATCTTAGCGCGAATGAGGACGCCAGCCTCTTCCTCCTGCGCCCGGGGCTTCCTGTCTTTCCTAGGCTCCCTGAGGGGAAGTGCACAATGCAAAAGACAGGACAGGTACCTGCCAGGGTCTGGACCAGAGCCAGACCTGTTTATAGGCTCCCTGGCGCTCTCTGCATCATGATTTTTGGGAAAGGGGGATCTGTAATTCTGGCCTGCCCAGCCCCATTGAGCTAAGGCTCCAATGCTCATGTGAGAATCTCTACCTGCTGCCCAGGGCTCCTTCTGCTCCTCTTAAAACCTTTGGTTAATTGGCTTTCTTACTGCCTCCCCCCTGTATAAAACTATTTTTTTTCTCTTCTCTTATGTAGCAAGAATTCTATTTATTCACAAAGCCACAGCTGTTGGGTTCTGCTTCTGGGGCTACTTCCCAGCCTTCCAAGGGTAGTCTTCTGTATGGCGGGCTCCAGCTAGAGAAGGGTAGGTCTATCACCACTCAACCCTGAGGGCCCTGTGTGGGACCAGGTCCTGGCTTCACCATGCTTCTTTGTCTCTCTTTGAAGGGAAGAACAGCCATTATCTTAAAGGCCTCCCACAGCAGGGCAGGGCAGGGCGCGGGCAGGCTTCCTGTCCAGCAGCCAGAGCTGGCTTTGAATGCAGACCCTCCTGCTTTGCCTTTCAAGTGCGGAGACTGTAGTGCGCCTCACCGTGCCCAGCTCCATGTCATGCTTAGAAATGGTGACCCAAGAAGGGCCACAGGTCTGAGGGTCTCTCAGGCTAATGCCACTCTCTGATCACGAAGCGCCCAGCTCTTGTGTGTCCCATTTTGCTTTGGCACAAGTCATCGCCCTCCTCTGTGACTTTCACAACACAGGTTTTTCTTGGATCCACATAGCTAAAACTGAAGTGTCCTCCTTCCCCCCTCGCAGAGGGAGCTCTCTGCCTTCCAGCTCTGCCTGTGACTGTCCTTACCAACCCTGCTTTGGGATATTTTATAGAAATGCAGATCTGGTGACGTGTCTGGAATGACACAGCACTGTCTGCGGGGAGGACGTACATCTGTAGCTTCTGAAGGTCCCAAGTCCTCTCCTTGTTGCGACAGGACACATATGCTCTGTTAGAGAAGTCAGATTTTAGTGGCGTGAAACCAAATATACTTATCTCTAAAAGGAGAACATAGCAGGCTGGGGGTGTAGCCTGCTTGATAGAGCCTGCCTTCCATGCACGGAGTCCTGTTTTCCACCCCAGCAATGCACCTGACAGGCATGGAAGAGAAAGCCTTTATCTCAGCATCCAGCAACTAGGGCAGAAAGATCAGAAATCCAAGATCATCACTGTGTATATAGGAACTTTAAGGGCACCTTGGGTGACCTGAGACCCTGTCAAAGTGATGATGGTGATGGTGATGATGATGATGATGATGCCAAACTTTGTGGCGGCATAAGCTTTTAATCCTAGCATTTGAGAGTCAGGAAGCAGTGACAAGTAGATCTCTGTGAAGTTCCAAGCTGTCTTGGTCTGCATAGCAAATTTTTCAGTCAGAACTACATGGTTGAGACTCTGCCTCAGAAAAGAAAGGAGGAGGAGAGGAGGAAGAGGAAGAGGAGGAGGAAGAAGAAGAGGAAGAAGAAGAAGGAGGAGGAGGAAGAGGAGGAGGAAGAGGAGGAAGAGGAGGAGGAGAAAGAAGAAAGAAGAAAGAAGAAAAGGCGACACAGGAGAACTGGGTGCCCTGCAGATTCTGTCTCCCTTGAGGAGAGCCAGGTGGATGTAACTGTGTTCTGTACCAATGTCAAAACTCTTGATGCATTCTTGTCTCCAGACCGTAGCCAATTTCAAACCCACCCCATAGATGACCTACTTACCATAAACCTGTTAAACGACATTACAGAGGCCAGGCCTCCTTGTCTAGATTCACTCCAGTTGGAGAGCGTAGGCGCCATCTTGACGCGCGTTTATTTGTCTCCCCAGGGGCAGTCTTCTGAAATGGTGGGATGGAGGTTTAGCCCCACCGTGAGGCGAGCACACTGAAGCCCGTGGGCTTGTCCTCAGCATTGACTCCCCAAAGCACCTGCTTGCACCCCAGACCTGTGGCATCTCTCCTGCCCCGCCCTCTCTTCGGAGATAGCTCCTTCCATGAGAGGAAGCCAGCCATGGCCCATAGAACTGAGCGGTTTTGTTGAAGTGGGAAGGTGAGCCGCTGGAGGATCGGCGCCCTGTTCCCTGGAGGTGTAGCGCCGCCTGGAATGCGGCCTCCCTCTCAGGCGCTGGACTGCGCTGGCCTTCCCAGCACCCCTCCTGTCTCAATCTGCCCGATTTCCTGCTAGCCCTCCAGCCCCCTTTCTGGTTTGATGCTGGAAATCGAGCCCATAACCTTGGGCATATTAAGTGCGTGTTCTACCACTGACCCACATCCAGGGTCGCCGCCCCCTTCTTTTGTGAGCTACTGACTTGGGTGTCAGGAAAGGAGAATGTATGTTCTTGCACAGTGGAGATGGTTCCCCTCATCCCACAGCCGATGGCACACAGGTATGTAAGTGTGTGGAGTCTGCGGATACGGAAAGCGGTTAGGGCCCCGCCCTTTAGGACTTAGCATTGAGTGCTGGAAGTGCTTGGACTCTGTCACTGCCTTGTCTACCTGCTGATTCTGAGAGACGCCCCTTTCCGCATAGAGCATTGGGATTGCCCCGCGCTCTCCCATCCTCATCAAGCCGTTGCTGTCAGAGACTTGAGCATCCATGGTACTGACAGTCCAAACAGCTGCCCTTCCGTTTGCCTTGGCCTCTTTATGTTGTTGGTGGTGGTGGGTTCTTTTGATTTTGTTGTTGTTTTTCCAGACAGAGTTTTTCTGTGGAGTCCTGGCTGTCCTGGAACTTGCTCTGTATGTCAGGCTGGCCTCGAACCCACAGAGATCCTCCTGCCTCTGCTTCCTGAGCGTTGGGATCAAAGCTGTGCGCTGCGCTTTTTATTTACTTCCGGGTGTGGGGGAAGGATGCCCCGCTAGAGTGCACAGTACGAGACAGACTGAGACAACGCAGGGTGTCGCGTCTCTCCCTCCATCCGAGTAGTCTGGGGACTTGAACTCACATCACCAGGCTTGGCAGCGAGTGCTTGTTTCCACTGAGC
This sequence comes from Apodemus sylvaticus, assembly GCF_947179515.1. NCBI lineage: Eukaryota > Metazoa > Chordata > Mammalia > Rodentia > Muridae > Apodemus > Apodemus sylvaticus. The sequence continues at coordinate 63,658,974 of NC_067473.1, read as the reverse complement.
TTTCTCTCTGGCCCTAGGCCTCCTTAATGATGGGCATTCAGAGGCAGGCCAATGGAGTCACCCACCGAGGTCTACTGAACCTCAGTCACCTGAGAGGAATTGTCCTTTCATCTTTCCTGCTCAGACTCTCCAAACTTGTCTCATGGGATTAACAGGGATTAACCTTGTCCTTCTTCTCTTTTGTGTTTGGTGGATGTCACTGATTGATCACCAGGTCGGACTGAACCTTGACCATGTTTGTGTTTGGCCTATACACCAGTGACTCCGCCAGCGTTCCCATCGGCCCGCCTCCTTTCTCCGGCACTCAGCATGAGTGACCAGCACGATCTCTCTTGGGGTCAACCTCCTCCCCTCCCTCCCTTGCTGTGCATTCATGTGTGCTTTCCACGGTACACGTGGCGTTGACGCCAGAGGACAGTTTGTGGGAGTCGCTCTTTCCTCCCACCATGCATGTTCAGCTCAAGTTCCTTCACTTCATCCTGCTAGGAACCTCAGGTCGGCAGGCTTGGTGGCACATAACATCTCACAACCCCACTTACTCCTGTGTAGACCCCCAAGCCCTGCGACTGGCCATTTCAAAGACAGGTCTTCTGTTTAAAAAAAAAAAAAAATCACCAGGCAGTGGTGGTGCACACCTGTAATCCCAGCACTTGGGAGGCAGAGGCAGGTGGATTTCTGAGTTCAAGGCCAGCCTGGTCTACAGAGTGAGTTCCAGGACAGCCAGGTCTACACAGAGAAACCCTGTCTCTGGGGTGGGGGTGGGAGGGAGCCCTTCGCTCTGTTTCTGGTGCTAATTCTACCCCAACTCTCGGTGTCCATGAGGAGCAGAACATGTGTTGTTTTAGAGACAGGGTCTCTTGTAGCTCAGGCTGGCCTCAAACTTGCCGTGGGGCTGAGAATGACCTTGTTGGGATAACAGATGTGCACCATCGTCTGACCTGGAACTATTTTATCACGCCCAGCTCTGCTTCAGAACATAGTGGTGAGTGCAGCTGCTGTGCTTAAAGGTCTGGGTGTAGATGGTGTTTGTGTTCGTTGCTCTGAGCTGAAGGTCCTTCACATAGCCTACGGATCGCACAGCTATAATTCCTTCAGAAGAAATAGAAAGCATTTTTTATGTTTTGTGGATATACTCTGATTTTTCCAAGTTAGTTAAATTCTACTCTGGTATCCTATAAATAAAGCTAAACATCGTTAGAATTTAGCTAACTTGATAAAATCACAACTCAGAAGTTTTCAATGACACTGTAGGGTTTTGCTGTTTTGGCAACCAAATGTATAACAGGAAACTTACCGTCATAAGTAAGTACATAATGGGATTAATTACATTAACAGCACCCGCCACCTCAACATTATTTTCAGAACCTTTTCATGGACCTTGTTATATAACTCATTCCATCAGACATACATGACTCAAAGTCAAGCAAACTGCCGTCGTCATGCTGTGGAAGGAGGTAGGCCTCAGGAGGCCCTTCCCCTCCCTCCCTGAGGACTGTAGTTGGTAGTTGTTAGGATGTGCCTGGGGCAGCCATCCCAAATCACCCAGGGTCCTACAAATAACCTCAGTAAACTCACTGGCCCACCATGGTCAGCTTGGTAGAACAATTTCTTGGTAGACTCTCCAGAAAAAGTCAGACGTATACAAACTGTATGGTAAAGCAGTGACTTCTCATTCCATGACCCACCCAGCCCCTGCCCTAGTAACTGTATTATTGTTATGGGTTTTTTTTTTTTCAGGTTAGCATTCAAAGTAATGAGTCTCATCATAGCATCTTCATGCATACAGGCCATTGTTCTGTCCTTGTGTGTTTCCTCCTAACCAGATGGTTCCCTGTCGATCCCCAGTTAGTCCCACCTGCTGTCCCACCTTCTGCCTTTCTGTCATGTTTTCTCTGTGACCTTTTCTGTTCCCCAGCTCCCTTAAGAATCATTCTTTTCGAGGCCAGCCTGGTCTACAGAGTGAGTTCGAGGACAGCCAGGTCTACACAGAGAAACCCTGTCTCAAACAAAACAAAACAAAACAAAACAAAAAAACAACAACAAAAAAGAATCATTCTTTTTCTCTCATGATCCCCTTCTGATAACTTCTCTGTGAACTTGACCATCTGACATATTTAATGTCAATCCAGACTCCAGTATTCATACTTTTTTTTGCATTGGTTTATTTCACTTAACACAATGTTTGCACGGTTCACATTGTGACCGTTTTCAGTGCTGCACTTCTTGATGGGTGAAGACTGTTTAGTTAGCTATACTAATTCTTAAAAAATCCTTACTAATTTTTATTTTATGTGTATGGTGCCTGCGTGTATGTCTAGGCACCGTGTGTGCATTATCCCGGCAGCCAGAAGGTGCGTGTAGGCACGGGGAGCCAGCCGTGGCTCTCTGGAAGAGCATCCGGTGCTCTTAACCACAGAGCCATCTCTCCAGCCCTGGTTATACCTCATTTTTACCCATTCATGTGTCGGTGAGCATGGTGCCTGTGGTTGTTTTCATCTTTTGGTTATATGAATGATGCTATAGGGGATAATGGTACAGCTATTGTAAATCTGCCCTTTTGGAACATAGCCGGGGTGGGATTACTTAGTTCTATCACAATGCGATGTTTAGCTTTATTTTTAGGAACCCAGTGTATATTTTAACTACCTGAATAAAATCCACAAACACAAAACGTAATAAGCTTTCCATTCCTTCTGAGGGAATTAGAGGCTGGCATGCCTGAGGCTGCTCCCTCCTTTAGGACTGTAATGTCGGCCGCAGGAGAGCCTGCTCTCTGTAGATGGGCATCTGCCTCGGCCTCTGTGGGACATTGCTGTCCAGACGGCAAGATGGCTCAGCAGATAAAGGTGCTTGCCACACTCCTGAGAGCCCGAGTTCTATTCCTGGGATCTACACTATGGAAGGAGAAACTCACTTCCCACCACTTGTCCTCTGACCTCTGACCCCATGTCCCCTGACATGTCACACACGCACACAGACGTTGCCGTTGGCGTTCCTGCCTGGGCACAGTTGACAGGTTTTGCTGGGGTCTTCTTCCTTCAGGAGGGCTCAGGGACTTTGCCATCATTTCCTGCTCCCTGTATTTACACTCTCACTCCCTACACTTTACTCCTTTCCTCATGTGAGCTGGGGCTGTCAGAGGACAGACCGATATGTACATTGTTGCTTTGTTAAGAACTAACTGGAGGGGCTGGAGAGATGGCTCAGTGGTTAAGAGCACTGACTGCTCTTCCAGAGGTTCTAAGTTCAATTCCCAGCAACCACATGGTGGCTCACCACCATCTGTAATAAGATCTGATGCCGTCTTCTGGTGTGTCTGAAAACAGCTACAGTGTACTCACATAAATAAAATAAATAAATCTTTAAAAAAAAAAAAAAAAAGAACTAACTGGAGAGCCGGGCGGTGGTGGCGCACGCCTGTAATCCCAGCACTCTGGGAGGCAGAGGCAGGCGAATTTCTGAGTTCGAGGCCAGCCTGGTCTACAGAGTGAGCTCCAGGACAGCCAGGGCTATACAGAGAAACCCTGTCTCAAAAAAACCAAATCCAAAAAACCAAAAAAAAAAAAAAAAAAAAAAAAAAATTAATTAATTAATTAAAAAAAAAGAACTAACTGGAATAGTTATAACTGACTGAAGTAACCAAGTGTGAGACTGTGTGGTAACACAGTAAAAACAAAAGAAAAACAAAGAAGGAAACGAGTCACAGATCACAGGGCCGAGGGGAGGGCTTAACTGTTTCCTCTTTTGAAGTATTTATTCAATGATGATGCTTGTGAAAGTTAGTTTAGCTGCCTGCCTCCCCCTTTTCCCCTCCCCCCTCTTTCTTTCTGGTTTTGTTTTGTTTTTCGAGGACAGGCTTTCTCTGTGTAGCACTGGCTGTCCTGTAACTCACTATGTAGACCAGGCTGGCCTGGAACTCAGAACTCTGAGCTTGCCTCTGCCTCCTGGCTTTTCTTTTCCTCCTCTCTCTCCCTCCTTCCCTCTCCCTCCTTCCCTCTCCCTCCTTCCCTCTCCCTCCCTTCTTCCTTCCTTCCTTGGTTCCATGCTGGTGAACAAACCCCGGCCTTGCTTCCACCATCACCCGCGCTCACCTGTATCACTACAAATCTGTTTCTAACTCCATCTTCTCTTCATAGAAGGACCTCGGTCAGCCAGTGCGGTAACTTACACTTGTAATCCCAACACTTAGCTAAGACACTGAGATGGGAGGATTTCTGAGCCTGTGAGGCTAGCCTGAGCTATATAGTGAGTTCCAGGCCAGCCTCAAGAGAGACAACCAAAGAGTCCAGCATAGCAGTGTAAGGTCATAGCACAGTGGCCAGAGTGCTTTAGCAGGAATAAAAAGTTCCAGGCTACCCTCAATTATATAACAAGCTAGCCTGGGATACTTCAGATCCTATCCAAAAATAGGACCTTAAATCTTATTACATTAGGGCTTACCCCAACTAAGTATGACTTCATTTTAATTTGATTACATCTTCAAAGACCCTTTGCCAAATAGGTCACATTTATAAGTGTGCATGTCGAGAAGGGAATGAGTTAGCCCGGCAAGGGCGCAGGCAGAGTGAGCCCCTTGTAAGGCAGGTTCTCAGTGAGAGTCTGTCCCGTGGGGTCTGTCCCGTGGGGTCTGTCCCGTGGGGTCTGTCTGTCCCATAGGTTAGCTGCTTGTCTGGGAGTCGACAGTGATGAAACCTGATTGTACCACATCACTCTCCTGACGACCTCATCTTTTTCCATTTGAGATAAAACTCCAGCCCACTCCCAGTTGGCAGCCTTCACTGACTGGTGACTCATCTGGAGTCCTCCAGCCTCAGCTTCCCACCGGAGTTCTTGGGCATGATTCTATTGAGCACTCGCTTCAGAAAGCTTGATTCCTTACTCTTCAGCACAGACATGCGCATTGCTTTGAGCATTTGTCTTTTGTGCCAAAAGATATTAACTGAGGTTATTTTAGAGACAGCAACTAAGTTGACCCAAAAATAATTCCTCCTTCAAAATGTTCCCCAGAACATTTTGATCATGGGCTGGAGAGATGGCTCAGAGGCTAAGAGCATCGACTGCTTTTTCGAAGATCCTGAGTTCAAATCCCAGCAACTACATGGTGGCTCACAACCATCCATAATGAGATCTCACGCCCTCTTCTGGTGTGTCTGAAGACAGCTACAGTGTACTTACATATAATAATAAATCTTTAAAAAAAAGATATTTGATCACACTGTGAACCTCAAAATTGTGTTGTTTACTGAGGAAAACCTGTTTCTAGTTGTGGTGTGGCTCAGCCTTAGCACATACCTTTAATTCCAAACAATGAAGGTAAAGTTAGTTTGTAAAAGGAAGCACTCATGTTTGAAAGGGATGTCTAGTTGAGTGGCAGACAAAGTGACAAATCAGAGAAAGATTTGATAGAATAGGATATGCCCAACTCTCATGAGAAGAGAGAGGAGAGGGAGGCTGCCTAAGGGGCAGTACAGAGAGAAAGGGCAATTTTACCAGGACAGTTGAACAGAGACAGGCTGCAGAGGGAGCAAGCCAGACACAGGTGAAGACAGACAAGCCCGAGAATGAGAAGAAGCCAGATTAGAACAGATTGCCAAAGTTAGTTTGAGGCCAAGCAGAGCAAAGAGTCAGAGGCTGAGAGAAGCCAGATTGACTCAGTCAGCTTGGAGAGCGGTTTGAGCCGGGACAGCTGAGTTGAACTAGAATTCAGAACTGTGAGTTTATTCAGCAGCGAGTCTCAGAGGCTGAAAACATTCTAGGCCTAGATCAGACTGTAGGGAGGCTGGAAGCTTCCGGGACTAGGCCTACGTTAGCAGAAGGAAGCAATAAGCCTTGGAGACAACAGTTACTTCAGGGGTGAAAAATGTGTTTACAGTACATTGTGTGTGTGTGTGTGGTACCTGAGCAGGAAGTGTCACATCTCCCTGTGAGCCACCTGACATGAGTGTTGGGAACTGAACTCAGATCCTCTGCAAGAGGAATATGTGCTCTTAACCACTGAGCTATCTGCTAGCTCCTTCTCTTTAGCTTTAAGTCTGGCCTTTTATCAAAATCTGTCTTCTATATTAAATGACTCCACATAAATGCAAATACATACAAACACACACATATATACACAGCCTCAGACACAGAATGTTATTTTACACGTGTGCATGTGTGCATGCTCAGTCATATCGTTCTAATAAGCCAGTTGTCTGATAATTGTATATTTTCAGATGATCACTTGTCGACTTTTGTGGAGAAAGTACAAGCTTCTTATGTGGTGGATGTGTGACCTACTTACTGCTGCCTACTTCCCAGAGGATACAGGGGAAGCTAAAGGAGAGGGCTGGGCTTTGGGTTCACTTGATTGAGCCTGCTCTGTTGTCATCATCGGTCTCATCTTCATGATTCTCCTCCCCAATCACAGTCATGTCGTCATTGTCCTCTTCCTCCTCCTCTCCTTCCTCTTCCTCCCCTTCCTCCTCCTCTTCTTCCTCCTCCTCCCCCTTCCTCCTCCTCCCCCTTCCTCCTTCTCCCCCTTTCTCCTCCTCCCCTTCCTCCTCTTCCCCCTTCCTCCTCCCCTTCCTCCTCCTCCCCTTCTTCCTCCCCTTCCTCCTCCTCCCCTTCCTCCTCCCCTTCCTCCTCCTCCCCTTCTTCCTCCTTCCTTTCTTCCTCCTTTTCCTCCTTTTTCTCCTCTTTCTCCTCCTCTTCTTCCACCTCATCTTCTTCCTCCTCCCCTTCCTCCTCCTCCCCTTTCTCCTCCTATCCTTCTTCCCTTTCCTTCTCCTTTTTCTCCTCCTTTTTCTCCTCCTCTTCTTCTACCTCCTCTTCTTCTTCCTCCTTCTCTGCCTCTTTCTTCCTTTTAGCAGTTAAAGAAAGACTTCTCAGGGGTCAGGAAACATACAACAGGAGCTCAGCTAGGAAGACCCTCCACGAGGTAGAAGGGACATTTGAGAGGCCCAAGCCTCTCTCTAGTCTCTTCAGCCTGGGTTTCCGCTGGCGGATGGGGGTGATTTTCAATGCACTTTACTCACAGGAGGGCGGGGAAGGCATGTTAGTAGGCACAGTGGAGGTTCTCCAGAGAACAGGGAGAGAGGCTGCTGTGTTCCTAGTGGGGAGAGGAAGCCAAGTGGCTGTGGATGGCCGAGGGAACCTGGGTCTGAACCTTTGTGAGTCCTGTACAAAGAAGAGGCAGGCGAGCACTTAGCGAAATAGTGATTTGGGGCCACCACATGTAGACGTGTAGGCCAAGACAAGAGCAGTCTCTCCACGAGGATCATGGGAGCACTTGGAGAACTTCCACGGAGCATGAAACCGCTTGCATGCTACCAGGTCCGCACGTGTGCACCCTGCCAGCCACCCTCATTCCTGCCCTCAGCGAGGAATTCATTCTTTCGCTTGGCCATGTGCTCTTCTGTCTTTCTTAGCCAAATTTACATCTGGGTGAGCGTGGACAGTGCATGCCTATAATCCTAACACTTGGAAAATGGAAGCAAGAGGATCGGGAGTTCAGAAACAGCCTTAGTGACTTAAGACCACATCTCAACAACAAACAAACAAATAACTACATATACGCAAAGCCAAACCCTAGATTTACCATAAGTCTCATTTTTACAATCAAGTGACACAGAATTGCTTTACAAATTCAGTGTCCTGTGGTGTGGTTAGTATGCTATAAAAAGACACAGTGAGAGAGGACTGGGGAGAGAACCCCTTTTTATTAAAGCCTGCAATTAAGAGGTGCGGAAAGACTCCAATCTGTTGGGGGTCCATTTGCCCCAGGCCATGCATCCTGCAACAGAATTCATTATACTTCTAGAGAAGGTGGCTTGGGGGCCTGAGTGGGTTGGAAGGGACCATAGACTTGCCCGGTGATGTCCAGTCAGGACGGCTCCTGACCTCTCTGTAAAGCCGGCCTCGTTTTTAAAGGTCTCCATTAAAATAGGTTTTCTCGGAGAGTGCGTTGGTCTTCTCAGCATGGGGAAGTTGTTTTTAGCTCCAGCCAGGATTGATTTATGTCTCTGTCACTGTGCTGAGTCCCCAGTGGGGGTCGGGGGAGACACTGCCACCTTTGGTGAAGTTTCAGCTGTTTAGGTTCCGGGGTGCACACGTTCAGTGGTTGCTACCATCTCTCTTTTGGGGTTTGTTTCTAACCACTTGATGTTTTCTTGTCCTTCTCCAACTGGAAATTTTTATTTTTCTGTCTTTCTTTTAAAAACATGCTCACTTTAGGAAATTAGGGACTTGTTTTGTAGTTCATTTTATCCAAGACATGTACAGATTGTTTTTAAAAGATTCTGTGTAAGGGCTGGGGATGAGGCGCAGTTCATAGTATTCGCCTGATGTCCACAAAGCCCTGGGTTCAATTCCCAGAAGCCCATCAACCAGGGGTGGAGGCAAACCTGCAGTACCATACTCATTTACTCAGGAGGGAGGCTCAAGGACCAGAAACCCCAGGGTATTCTTATCTACATACCCAGTTCCAGGCCAGTCTGGGTACTTAAGACTCTTGTCTCGAGAGAACAAAACCCATAAGAATCTCTGTGTAGACTGGCTGACAGGTGAAGGTGGATACTGGTTTCCAGGTTTCCAGATCAGGGGTTCCCAGACTCCCTTAGGCTGAGCAATACTAAGGTAAAGGCTTTCTCTTCCTGCAGACCAGCAGTTCTCAACCTAAGGGGTTGTTGAGCCTTTTGGCAAACCTCTTATCTCTAAGAATATTTAAATTATAATTTATAACGGCAGCAAAATTACAGTTACGAAGTAGCAATGAAAATAATTTTATGTTTGGGGGTGACCACAACACGAGGACCTGTATCAAAGGGCCGCAGCGTTAGGAAGGTTGAGAACCGCTGTTATAGATCGATGCCCCAGCCCAGCTTCTGCCATCTGTGGCGGCCCCGTTAGACATTGTTGTGGCTAAAAGCTTGACAAGAAGCAAAAGAGGAGGTGTTTATTGGGGTTTGTAGTTTGAGGGGATAAATTTCACTTGGTGGAGTAGCATCGGGAGCCTGCGGCTTCGCCATTAGGAAACAGAGTGTAGGCAGAAAGTGGATCTAGTTCATAAAACTTCAAGACCTCCTCTCTATGACCAACCCCCCCCCCCCGCCCCCCCGCGTCCTGCCCTGCCCTGCCCTGCCCTGCCCCGCATTGAGGTTCCAAACCTTCTAAAGCAACAGCACCGGCGGGGGCCCAGCGTTACCACGAAAGCCTGTGGGGAACATTTCACATCCAAACCACACCCATTGGACATGGAATAGTGAGTGAAGAGCTGATTGCAGTCTCTGGTCTGTCGCCCACAGCTGCTAAAGCCTGCTTGGCTACCAAGTGTTTGTGTGTCCCACCGGCTAATGAAGAAACGAGAGAAGACGGAAATACCCCTCTAGTCCATGTGACAAACAGCTCTCAAGGTGTCCTTGCACAGCTTGGACAGTCACACCTCAGGAACAGCTGTCCCTCGATTTAGAGTTCATGGTGCCTGAGAACATCTGGAGGGTGGTGAACAGCACTTAATAAGATGTTGACAGCCAGGTATCGATTGGATGAGTTAGGAAATGAAACAAGCACAGGGAACTGGGCATGTAAACTTTTCCTGCAGAAGTAATCACGGGTTGCTTAGTGACCAGGCTGAGTTCTGAGAAATCGTCCGTGGGCGATTTCATCATTGCCTGGACATCACAGATTGCACTTACGCTAACGGAGATACAGAGGATGTCACCAGGTAAAAGGACCACTGTCATCTTTCAGGCCACAGTGACTAAAGAGTCTTCTTTCTGTACCTGACTATGATCCAGTTTAAATCAGCCACATGTTACAATGATTTAGAAGGTAAATATGGGGGGTGGGGAAGCAGCCTATATTTCCCAGGAATTCTTGGAAAGTTACAGGTTACAGAGTTCTAGTCCCTGAGGGAGATGCTCTGAGCACCCTTAGCCCTTCCCTTTCAGCCTTCTACTTCTCCCTGGAGGAGCTGGAACCCACGGCAAGGTCTTTACTGGGTCAGTACATCCATCAGATAGAGTTGGCCAAACTCTATCTTCAGTTTTCTTCAGGGAAAACTGAAGCCCCAGCTGGGACACTCCCCTTACATTAATGCGGCAGGGCCGGAACAAGAACCAGTGGATACCAGTGGGAGGGGCCAGTGGGAGGGGCCAGTGGGAGGAGAGGCAGGACACTACAGAATTGCAAAGGTTTCCAACAAGGAGTCTGATTCTTTTTGTTGTTGTTTTTTGTTTTTCGAGACAGGGTTTCTCTGTGTATCTCCGGCTGTCCTGGAGCTCACTCTGTAGACCAGGCTGACCTCGAACTCAGAAATCCACCTACCTCTGCCTCCCAAGTGCTGGGATTAAAGGCGTGCGCCACCACGCCCCAAGAATCTACTGATTCTAAGAGGAGGGCATCTTTACCCATTTTTTTTTTTTTTGCTACTATAACAGGCTAACTAAATACCTATCTCTCAATATCTATTTCACATAGTTATGGAGGCAAAGGAAGCCCAAAGTCATGCTACTGGTTTCTACATTAATTGTATGCTCACTGTGTCAGAACATAGTTGACGTCATTACATGGCGTAAGAGTTCTCAAATTCATGTCTCTCTTCCTCTTCTTTCTATCCACCTCAAAAAAAAAAACCTAATATATTGGTGTATATTTGACTACATACTAAAAAAAAGGTGATGGTTCAGTCAATAGATAAATGTTGGATGAATACAATTATGTTGCTGTTAAATATATCCATTTGCTTTAAAGATTTGTTTTTGCTTTGCTGTGTATGTATAGGTATATGCCACATGTGTTCATACCTGTGGAGGCCAGAAGAGGGCATTGAGCCTGCTGGAGCTAGAGTTATAGGTGGTCATGAGGTACCTGATATGAGTACAGGCGACCAACCCTGGGTCCTCTGCGAGAGGGCCAAGTGCCCTGAGCCTCTATGTTGTCCCCAGCCCTGCTTCTTCCAGTCTAATGACCTGCGTCTGATCCCTAGAACCCACAGCTTGCGAGAGGAGGATCTGCCCTCTGCCCTCTTCCCTCTGCCCTCCACACCCCCTTCTTTTGTATGTATATGTGTTCATATATGTCCACATGTGTGTGCAGTGCATAGGCAGATAGAGGACACCATTCTTTCTCTCTAGGTCTCTACATTTAAAAGTCTTTTTTAAAAAAAGATTTATTTTGTGTATATGAGTTCACTGTAGCTGTCTTCAGACACACCAGAAGAAGGCATCGGATCCCATTACAGACGGTTGTGAGCCACCATGTGGTTGCTGGGAATTGAACTCAGGACCTCTGGAAGATCAGCCAATACCCTTAACTGCTGAGCCATCTCTCAGCCCCACTTTTAAGATTTTTAACCTAGGCTTACTCACTGAACCTAAAGCTTGCATGATCTGCCTGGCTCTGCCTACTCCTCCCAGCACTGGGGTAATGGCATGTCTGGCTTCATGGGGGCTGGAGATTTGAACTCATGTCCTCTTACTTTCACAGCAAAGCAGTTTTATCCACTGAGCCATCTCCCCACCCTTCCCCTCCTCCCCTCTTTTTAGAGAGACATCAGTCTCATCCTAGGGCCCCACCCTTGAGAGTTCATCTAGCTGATTGCCTCCCAAGGCCCAAGATCAGGTGAGGTGGCACAGGCTTTAATCTCAGTATTTGGGAAGTAGAGGCAGGGGGATGGCACTTAAGGTCATCCTTTGCTACGTAGTGAGCTTCGGAACAGCCTGAGGTTCCAGAGACCCTATCTCAAACAAATGAAACCTCTCAGAAATGAGAAAAGGATATTACAGAGCTAAGATGAAACCCCAAACACTGATTACAGGTCTAGTAAGTCAGAAAACAAATCACGGGTAAGGACCACGTCAGCATCACGGAGGAGAAACAAAAGATGCGGAGGAGAAAGATGAAGAGCAAAAGCAATTGAAAGGACCCAATGGAAGTCTGCGATGTTCTAACCCAAGCATGACTGCTACCCTCCACAAAAGGAACTTAACACAGACCAGAGGTACCAAATAGGCAGCTCTCTGACTGAATAATACTCTTAAGAACTGGGTGTACTATGGTTTAACATATCTTGTTTAAGATTCTGGACTGGAGAGATGGCTCAGCAGTTAAGAGCACTTGCTCTTCTGGTAGAGGACCCAGGGTCAGTTCCTAGTGTCCATATCACCAGACTCACAGCCAAGTGTTAACTCCAGGTCCAGTGGGGAGTCTAACACTCTCTTCTGGACGCTTTGGACTGCATACACATGGTGCACATAAACTCATGCAGGCACACACTAATAGAAATCTTTTAAAACATATGTAAAGAGAAAAAGAATTGTAAAAAGAGTTGTTGCTGGGCATGGTGGTGGTGGTGGAGGAGGAGCAGGGGGAAATTATGTGCTTTGTCTTGTTTAGTTATAGGTCTTATATGTGCTAGGCAAGTGCTGTGCCGGTGAACTACACCCCCAGACTGCCCTCCTAAAGTGTGATGATATGATGTCGACTAGTGATGACTCAGAATAATCATAGACCAGAGAAGCCCAGCGCAGCAGTTCTCAACCTGTGCTTTGTCATCCCCTGGGGAAGGGGAGTAGTCTGAGACCATGGGAAAGCACATATGTTTACATTATGATTCTTAACAGTAGCAAATTACAGTTACGAAGTAACAACAAAAACAGTTTTATAGTTGGGGGTCACTATGACATAAGGAAATATATTACAGGGTCACAGCATTAGGAAGGTCGAGAACCACTGCCCTCAAGGAACAGTCTTAGGGATGGAACCCCCTGGTGTGGGCATCGAGGACTAAAGGGGACCCGATCAAGAGGAGGGGTGGGGGGAGGCAGGCAGCAGGCCGTGTGGACCACTGCAGGGGTGGGGGGATGCAGGCAGTGTGGACCACTGCAGACCTCACAACCAAAGTCAGTGCCATCCTCTTGTGGCTAGCACCTTGTCCCATAGAATGGATCAGCCATTTCCTGTTATATCTTTATATGTATCTTTATATCTTACTACCTATGTCTTGTCCAGGATTGAATCAGTCATTCATTAGTTTGACCCATGCTTATAAAATATTAGATACAATATTAGTTTGCTAAAATACCATATTTCCATTGCTATGAAAAGACACCATAATCAAAGGCAACTCTGATAAAGGAGGACATTTAATTGGGGCTGGTTTACAGGTTCAGTGGTTTAGTCCATTATCATCATGATAGGAAGCATGGTAGCATCCAGACAGACACTGTGCTAGAGTGTAGCTGAGAGTTCTACATCTTGTTCCGAAAGCAACCAGGAGAGACTGTCTTCCAGGCAGCTAAGGAGAGTCTCAAAGCCCATCCCCACAGCAACACACTTCCTCCTGCAAGACCACACCTACTCCAACAAGGCCACACCACCTAATAGTGCCACTCCCTGGGCCAAGCGTATTCAAACCACCACAGATACATTATAATCTATGAAACGGTAGATATATTACTTCTATTTTCTTCTCCTCAAAACTGTGATTTTCTTATACACATTTGTCACCTGGGCATTATCTCAGTCCATGTAGGCTGTCGTAACAAAGATAGCTTTCACAACAAGTCCTGGAGGCTGGAGACCCCTGATCCCAAGCTGGTAAATGTGTCCTGTCTCACGGTGGCTCTGTTTGAGTCCGCATGTGCTGTAAGGGGCATGAAGCTTGCTTGCTCTCGTTTGTTGACCTAGTCTGTGATACACACACAGGTGAGAGGACTGCCTGTGAGCCGGGGTCCTGGGGAGGTTACTCACAGGGCCATGCCTGCGGCAGCTGTCCTTAACCAGTGAGCCATCTTATTGGCCCAGAAGCTTTTATTATAAGGGCCTTAATCCCCCTCACAAAGGCCCTGCCATTCTGACCCAATCAGCTCCCAAAGGCCTACCTCCTAACACTTAGCAGGCTGTGATTTCAACTTGAATTCAAGGAGAACAGATTCAGAGAATAGCAAGGCCTCTGCCAAGAGGAGTTGCAATGCCCACTTCCTTTAAGCTGAAACCCAGGCTACCCAGGCTGTGGGTGAAGGCAGCAAGTCTCCCACCTACTCAGGGCCGCAGTCCACAGGGCTCCCACAGCTCCTATGGGGCAGGCAGCCCAGAATCCCTAGCGATTTTAAGTGGATCACCAGCAGCTCACTTTACTGTGGGGGTACTCACTACTTTGTAGTCAGAAAATCACTATTGAAGATGCTGCAGGCAGGGGGATGTCACAGCTTTATACTCCCTGGCCTGGGTTAGAACCTGCTGTGGGAGTTAATAAACTGGTAGATTAACATTCTGGGATGTAATATAGCTACCCACCACCACCACCACAGCACTACCTGGACATTGACAGTGTATTTGAGACAAGGTATCGATCACTATGGAGCCTTTGCTGGCTGGCCTGGAATTCACAAAGATCCACACACACACCCCCACTCCACCCCAGAATTGGGATCAAAAGCGTGTACTACCACACCTGGCTACAAAGTTTAAAAGAAGAAAAGAAGGGCCTGGATAGATAGCTCCTTGGTTAAGAGCACTTGCTTTCCCCAAGGACCTGGGTTCAGTTTCCAGCACTCACATTACAGGTCACAGCTGTCTGTAACTGCAGTCCCAGTGGACCTGACACTCCTGGCCTCCACAGGCTCCTGCACACATGTGGTACATACATAATTTTAATTAAATTAAAATTATTAATTTTATATTTAATTTAAATATTTAAAAAAGCAAAAGAAAAGGAAGGAGAAGGGGAGGGGAGAGAAATCAGGTCCCCACAGGCAAGTGTGAATACACACACACACCACACAAACACACACAGAGAGGGGAGAGGGACAGGAGGGAAGGAAGGAGAGGGAAATATAAAACAGCTAGTGGAACATACTTTTCTGAGTTTGAGGCCAGACTGGTCTACAGAGTGAGTTCCAGGACAGCCAGGGCTATACAGAGAAACCCTGTCTTGAAAAACCAAACCAAACCAAAAAAACCCAACAACAACAAAAAACAAACAAACAAACAAACAACAAAACAAACCCCCAAACCCAGAAACAACAACAACAAAAAATCCAATAAACGGAAGTGCCAGCACTCCACACTGATTCCCACAGATGTCTTGTCAAGTCGTTCATGATCAGCAGTGCTGTGAAGCTGAGGGTCAGCTTCCTCCTCCCTCCCTCCCTCCCTCCCTCCCTCCCTCCCTCCCTCCCTCCCTCCCCCCCCTCCCTCTTTCCCTTCCCCCTTCCCTCCCTTTCATCTTTCCTTCCCTCCTTCCTTTCCTTCCTTTCCTTCCTCATCCCATCCTCTTTCTTCACTTTTTTCTCCTGTCTCCTTCCTTCCTTCTCTCCCTCCACTCCCTTCCTCTCTCCTTCCTTCTCTCCCCTTCCTTTGTCTTCTTCATTTCTTTTCCTCCTCTCTCCCTTCTTCCTTCTCCCCCCCCCACACTTCCTATCAAAAACAATGCCTTGTGGCACCCACAGAACAGGACTCCTAGCAGTGTCTGGACCGCGTATGACTTTAGGGGAGGGGCTCCAAGTGCGGCGACCCTCAGACTAAGAACCAGTTGGTGGGCACTAATGTTCCGTCCTTGGTCTTGGAAAGCAAACACTTGCTTTGAGGGAACAGAAAGCCACAGAGTCCAGAACAGCTCGAGTCTGGTCTCTGCAGGGGGATCGCATCGAGAGGCATTGAAAGCACAGCTTGCACAGAGTCCAGTTTCAATTTAACCTCAGGCTGGGTCCCATTGTGTTTGCCTGGCCTGCTCTCTAAATGCTGTGGCTAAAAATGTACAAAAGGAAAAGAAATTAGAAACCTAAGCTCTGCGGCTGCTGTGACCCTGCTCTCTGGGCTGGTTCTCATAACCCAGGGGATGAAAACACGGCAGTGTGACTGACAGTTCAGGGGGCCAACTGTCTCTACCAGAAAAATAGCTCTGCTGAGTGACCCAGGTTCACCTAGATGCACCCAGGTACTCATCTGTCACCTGAGAAAGAGAGACAGAGTCTTTCTGCCTTCCTAGGCCCGGCCATTCATTCCCACACAATAATATTAGGTTACACATTCCCTCAGTGCCCTGGCAACAACTGAAGCGAAGGCTTTCCTTTCAGACTGGCTGGTGGCAGTGAGGGAGCTGGGCTGGTGTCCTCACTCACAGCAGCGCCTGCTGGGCTAAGAGTGTGAACAGCGTTTGCGCTTTCTTTTACTTCAGTACTGAAGAGCTCAGGGCCTTGTTCATGTGAAGCAACTGCTTTCAGCTTCTTTTCTTATTTTTATTTTTTAACTAAAAATTATTTTATTTATCCGCCAGCAAGACAGCTCAGTGGGTAAAAGCACTCGCCGTGGAGCCTATGACCTAAGTTTGATCCCTGAGGCCTATGTAAAGGTGGAGTGGGAGTCACCTCCACAAAGTTGTCCTTTGACACACACACACACACACACACACACACACACACACACACAATAATAGATAAGAAAAGTAATTAGTAGCCGGGCAGTGGTGGCGCATGCCTGTAATCCCAGCACTGGGAGGCAGAGGCAGGCAGATTTCTGAGTTCAAGGCCAGCCTGGTCTACAGAGTGAGCTCCAGGACAGCCAAGACTATACAGAGAAACCCTGTCTCGAAAAAAACAAAATCCAAAAAACCAAAACCAAAACCAAAACCAAACAAACAAACAAAAAATGAAAAGTAATTCATTAAAAAATTTGCAAAGTGTAAATAAAGAAAATATCTAATAAAAAATTTCAAAAAAAAAAGGGTTGAGGGTGGAGACAAGATCTTACTATGCAGCTCTGGCTGGCTGGCCTAGAACTCACTGTGTAGACCAGGCTCCACCTGCCTCTGCCTCCTACATACTTAGATTGAGACATATCTAAGTGTACCACTGTGACCGGCCTGATGCTGAATTTCTGATCTTCCTGCCCTCCACCTGCTGCGTGTTGATATTATAAGTGTACATCACCAGGCCTGGCATACTTATTTTTATTCTTTTAATTAATAGTTATCTTATGTGTATGATGAAAGTTTTTCCTGCCTGCATGTGTGTATACAGATGTGTGTGCCTGGTGCCCGTGGTGAACAAAAGATGTATACACAGATGTGTATGCAGATGTGTGTGCCTGGTGCCTGTGATAAGCAGATGTATATACAGATGTGTATGCAAATGTGTGTGCCTGGTGCCCGTGGTGAGCAGATGTATGTACAGATGTGTATGCAGATGTGTGTGCCTGGTGCCCATGGTAAACAGAAGATGTATATACAGATGTGTATGCAGATGTGTGTGCCTGGTGCCTGTGGTAAGCAGAAGATGTATATACAGATATGTATGCAAATGTGTGTGCCTGGTGCCCATGGCGAGCAGAAGCAGGTGTTGGATTCTCTGTAGCCAGAGTGACAGTCGTGAGCTGCCATGTGGGCGCTGGGTAAGAAACCTGGGTCTTTTGGAGAACAGCAAGTGCTCTTAACTGCTGTGCCAACTCTTCAGTCTCTCTCTCTCTCTCTCTCTCTCTCTCTCTCTCTGTCTCTCTGTCTCTCTCTCTCTCTCTCTCAATGAAGTGGAGTTGGAGAGTCTATTGAAAGATTCCTTAATATCTGTTTAACATGGGGTTAGGAGAAAGCTAGGCGCTCCGCAGAAAGGAAGGCACAACCAAGAGCACAGGCCTCTCCCAGAGATGAATAAATGGCCTGCCCGAATTTTTGAGATCCAGTTCACTAGGCTGCCAAGACTGGTCTTGAAGTCACAAACTTCCTGCCTCTGCCTCAATGGATGGGTGGGTTACCATGTCCAGCTTGTAATCAGTATTCTTTCATTACATTTAAAAAAGTGTGTGTGTGTATGTGTGTGCGTGCATGTGTGTGCACGTGTGTGTATGCGCGCGCGCGCGCGTGCGTGTGTGTGTGTGTGTGTGTGTGTGTATGTGTGTGTGCATCATGTACATGTCTGGGGAGGACTGAGGAGTTCATCAGATCCTCTGGAGTTAGCATTGTCATGTGGGTGCTGGGGATTGAACCCAGGTCCTCTGGAAGAAAGGCTTCTCTGTGTCTGTGTTTCTGTGTCTCTGACTCTCTCTCTCTCTCTCTCTCTCTCTCTCTCTGCCTCTCTCTCTTGAGATAGAGTTTTTCTGTATAGCCTTGACTGCCCTGGGATTTGCTTTGTACATCAGGCTATCCTCAAGCTCAGAGATCTTCCTGCTCCTGTCTCAGTGGGTCTAAAGGCATGCACCCCCATGTCTGCCGTAAAACAACTCTCTGTTCTTAAGTGCAGTGAAATGAGACTGTGACTGGCTCTTACTCCAAACACTGGGGGCTTGTTAGAAAAGCAGAACCCTCAAGGACAGTGGTGTGTGCCTACAATCCCAGAGTACTTCAGAGGTAAAGTCAGGGAGATCAGGAATTCAAGACCTGCCTTGGCTACAGGGAGATAGCTCAGGGTTAGCCTGGGCTATCTGAGACCCTGTCCCAAGCGAAAGACAGAAAAGAACCTCAACATTGCTCCAGATCAGCTGAGCTACAATCTATGTATTTTTCCTTTGTATTTCTTCTTCTCTCATACAATACATCCTGAACGCAGCCTCTCCTCCTCCACCTCTCCCAGCAACCCCCACCCAGATCCACTGCTCTTCCATTTCCCTTCAGGAAAGAGCAGGCCTCCCAGTGATAACCAAACGCAGCACAACAGGATGCAATAAGAGTAGTCCCAAACCCTCACATGGAGCCCTCACACGGAGCCTGGATGAAGCACCCCAGCAGGAGGAAAGGTGTCCCAAGAGCAGGCAAAAGAGTCGGAGACACCCTCACTCCCCACAAATACCCCAAGCTAGACAACCACAGCGTGTGTGCAGAGGACTAGTGCAGACCCATGCAGGCTCCGTGCACAATCTGTCTTTTAGTGGAAATCTCCGGGTGATGCCCAGTAAGGGGAGAGGTTAAATGATGGTCTCTGTCTGTCTGTCTGTCTGTCTGTCTGTCTCTCAGTGCCTTTCTCCCTCTCTCCTTTATTCTGATAGGTAGGGCACGTGTGGAGGGAGGCGCTTACAACAAGGCAGTTTTACAAAACAACTGGATCCTAAATGAGCACTGGGATGGAGTTTTCATGGCGCACGCCTCTAATCCCAGCACTTGGGAGGCAGAGGCAGGCAGATTTCTGAGTTCGAGGCCAGCCTGGTCTACAGAGTGAGTTCCAGGACAGCCGGGGCTATACAGAGAAACCCTGTCTCGAAAAAAAAAACAAAAAACAAAAACAAAAACAAAAAGCCAAACAACAACAACAATAAAAACATAACTTTTACAGTGTGAGGAAAACTGAACCTTCCTAATGTTAATCACGGGTAGATTATCATCCCGATGGATTCCTTCATCACTGCATTCAGGCAATGCAGGCATCCCTTGATGCGCTTTCTTCGTGGCTTATTTTATTTCAGTGGTCGAGGGGGCGGGATTGGAAAGCTCAAAATATAAGTACTAAAGTGACACCACTGCCACTGCCACCACCAGAGAGAAGCGTGACGACATGCTGGCACAGGGAACTTGGGTGTGCTGGAGTGACAGCTTCCCGCCCTGCCTTCAGTGTGTCTGTCTGCCACAGCCGCTGCTACTGTGGGATCTGGTCGTTTGAGACAAGGGAGGCAGAAAGGGATCCCAGGTAACACAGGATCCCTGGTAACACAGGATCCCAGGTAACACAGGATCAGTTGCATATGTATTTGTTTTTTTTCGAGACAGGGTTTCTCTGTATAGCCCTGGCTGTCTTGGAACTCACTCTGTAGACCAGGCTGGCCTCGAACTCAGAAATCCACCTGCCTCTGCCTCCCAGAGTGCTGGGATTACAGGCGTGCGCCACCACCACCAGGTTGATCAGTTGCATATGTAACAGAGGATGGCCTTGTCGGGCACCAATGGGAGGAGAGGCCTTTGGTCCTGTGAAGGCTTGATAGACACCGCAGTGTAGGGGAATGCCAGGGAAGGGAGGAGGGAGTGGGTGGGTGGGTGGGGGAGCATCCTCGTAGAAGCAGGGGGAGGGGGAGGGGGGACGAGATAGGGGGTTTCCAGAGGGGAAACCAGGAAAGGGGATAATATTTGAAATGTAAATAAATAAAATATACAATAAGAAATACAAAATACAAAAGAATTATTTATTCTTTTTTTAAAAAAAAGAGTTAGCTATGTTTGAAGTTATAATAATTCTTGGCTTAGCAGTTCACCATGACAAAATTTAGTCAAGAGAGGGTGCGTCCATGCGACTGACAGGATGAAGCTGGCTTTGCCAAGTGGCAGCAGAGTCAGGAGCACACGGAGGCTTCAGAGGGGACGCCAGTGGTCTGTAGGACCTTCATCTCCTTCACAATCCCAGAATGCCAGGCGTGCCCAGAGGAGCCGGAAAAGGAACGTGAGCTGTGAGCTGGGCAGTGGTGCACACTTGCGATCCTAGCGCTCAGTTACTCAGTTGCTGGAGGCGGGAAGGGTTGGTATTCTAAAAGCCCAACCTGAGCTGTGAAACCAGATTCTGTCTCTCAAACATAAAAGTCAAAGAGGGGCTGAGGGGGCTGGGCGCGCCCCGCCCCCCCCCCCCCCCCCCCCCCGTCTGTAACCCCAGCTTGGGGCACAGAGGCAGGAAGACCAGGAGTGCAGAGCCATTCTTAGTTACAGAGCAAGTTTTCCACCTGCCTGGGCTACATGAGACTCTGTCTCAGAAAAGGGAGCTAGAAAGGTTTGCATACACAGGCGAAAGTATCATGTGACTGTGCCGGCAGAGGCGAGATTGAGTGACGCTTCTCCAAGCCAAAGCCAGCGATAGCTAGCTGGTCCTTGGGAGCGCAGTGACAGATGGACAGCTGTGCCCTCACAGCCCACACAATCCAGCGTCGTAGACACCTTGACCTCGGACTTCAGGCCTTGGGAACTGAGAGAGGAAACATCTGTTCTTTTAAGCCACTCAGCCTGGCATGGTGGCCCTGCCAATCTTATATGGCTACATCAGGTTTCACTAATGCTGGAGTTCATTGTCTAGGTTCCAGTACATGGAAGTTGACTTTAATATTATTTTGTAAAACTGGCACAGAAGCAGATCCTCTCAGCCAACCGCTGAACTGAGCACAGGGTCAACAATGGAGGAGCTAGAGAAAGGACCCAAGGAGCTGAAGGGGTTTGCAGCCCCATAGGAGGAACAACAATATGAACCAACCAGTACTCCCAGAGCTCCCAGGGACTAAACCACCGACCAAAGAGTACACATGGAGGAACCCATGGCTCCAGTCACATGGGTAGCAGAGGATGGCCTGGTCGGACATCAATGAGAGGAGAGGCTCTTGGACCTGTGAAAGCTTATTGCTCTAGTGTAGGGGAATGCCAGGACAGGGAAGTGGGAGTGGGTGGGTTAGTGAGCAGCGGGAGGGGAGATGGGTTAGGGGGTTTTCGGAGGGGAAACGTGGAAAGGGGATAACATGTGAAATGTAAATAAAGAAAATATCTAATAAATATATATATCTTTAAAAACTGTTATTTTATTTATTTACAGTTCAAATGTCTCCCTTCCCAGTCTCCCCTCCACAATGCCTCATTCCATCCCTCCTCCCCTTTGCCTCTAAGAGGATGTTCCTGCACCTACCCACCCATTCCCTGCCTCACCCCTCTAGCATCCCCCTATGCTGGGGCATCGAGCCTCCACCAGACCAAGGGCCTCTCCTCCCATTGATGTTTTACAAGGCCATCCTCTGCTACACATGCAGCTGGAGCCGTGGACCCACCCATGTATACTCTTTGGTTGGTGGTTTAGTCTCTGGGAACTTTGGGGGCTCTGGTTAGTTGATACTGTTCTTCCTATGGGGTTGTAATGTCCCTCAGCTCCTTCAGTCCTTCCCCTCACTCTTCCATTGGGGTTCTTGGCTCAGTCCAATGGTTGGCTGTGAGTATCTGCATCTGAATTAGGCAGGTGCAGGCAGAGCCTCTCAGAGGACAGCCATACCAGGCTCATGTCAGCAAATGCTTTGCAGCCATCAGCAATAGTGTCAGGGTTTGGTGTCTGCGGATGGGATGGATCCCAAGGTCTCTGGATGGTCTTTTCCTTCAGTCTCTGTTCCAGTTTTTGTCCTTGCATTTCCTTTAGACAGGAACAATTCTGGGTTAAAATTTCTGAGATGTGTGGGTAGCTGCATCCCTCAACTGGGGACTGTGCTTATCTCCTGGAGGTGCTCTCTCCAGGCTCCATCTTCCCTCTGCTGGGTATTTCGGCTGAAGTCATCCCTGCTGGGTCCTGGGAACCACTCACTTCCCTGACATCTGGGACTTTCTAGTAGTTGCCCACCCCGTTTCCCATCCCCCACTGCTACATATCTCTATTCATTTTCTTGACCCTCTGGACTTCTCCCCTGTCTCCTCCCACACCTGATCCTGCCCCCACTTTCCCTCCCTTTCCTTTCTCCCTCCCAGATCCCTCCCTTCCTCTGCCTCCTGTGAGTGTTTTGTTCCCCCTTCTAAGTAGGACTGAAGCATCCACACTTTGGTTTTCCTTCTTGTTAAGCTTCATAGGGTCTGCGAGTTGCATCATGGGTATTCTGAGCTTTGGGGCGAATATCCAAGTATCAGTAAGTACATATTATGTGTGTCCTTTTGGGTGTCTATACACACACACACACACACACACACACACACACACACACACACACACACACACGCACACACGTTTTATATAGATTATTTCACAGTAACAAAGCCTGCACTTTGAGGCTGAATTCAAGTTGGGTCCATTTGGCCATAGGATTAAGATCACAGCAGAGGAATGTCAACCCTTGCAGCAATGTGGGCCCTGAGTGGGGACTTTCTGGGGACATGGCTGTGATGGTAAATATTGGTTGTTGCCAGGATTTAGAATCGCCTATGAGATAAACCTCTGGCCATTCTGTGAGAACAGTTCTAGACTGGGCTACTGTACTCTAGAAACTCACTCTAATGAAGGTAGTACCATTCTATGGGGTGGGGTCCTGGACTGAATAAATAAAATGAGAAAGCTATTTGGGTACCAGCATCTCTCTCTCTCTCTTTCTCTCTCCTCTTCTCTCTCTTTGTCTGTCTCTGTCTGTCTCTGTCTTTCTACCTCTGTGTCTCTGTCTCCCCCTCTCTTCTTCTCCCTCCCTCTCTCTGTCTCTGTCTCTCTATGTCTGTTTCTCTGTCTTTCTACATCTGTGTTACCTCTCTCTGTGTCTCTGTGTCCCCCTCTTTCTTCCTCTCCCCCTCTCTCTGTCTCTGTTTCTCTCTCTCTGTTTCTCTCTCTCTCTGTTTCTCTCTCTCTCTGTTTCTCTCTCTCTCTGTTTCTCTCTCTCTCTCTCTCTCTCTCTCTCTCTCTCTCTCTCTCTCTCTCGGCTCTCAGCTTCCCGGCTGTGGATGCAGTGTACCCCACTGCCTCACTCCCCTCCTTCCATGTCTCCCCCATGACACACTGTGCCTTCAGATTGTGAGCCAATGCAAACCCCTCTCTGCTGTCGTCAGGCACTCGGTGGCAGTGAGGAAAGTCACTAATCCAACATCCGAGAGTGACATCAGAGGCTCCTTTTACCTTATAAGCAAACTTTTTTTTAAGGTTTTTGTGGACCAGAGAGCAGCCTATCCTGTACAACGGCCACAGATGAGACACACTTCCTCCACAGGCCCTCAGGGAAGGTTCTGGACTAGGGAGCCCAGGTAAAGCTGTCCTTAGGGTGAGATTCCAAGCATTCCTTAGAAAGTTCTGTAAGACATCTACTAGCCTACAGCATAGACACATGGGAAGCTCTGGACTCTGTGTGTAGAAAGAAGCCAGCTGGTGGCTTACGTGGTTTACTGGGGAGTGCGGTGATATCTTTTTAACCCTGCCCTGCTTTAATTAGACTTTTCATTCACGAGACAAAAATACCTGACAGCTTAAAGCAGAAAGGACTTATTGTGGCTCAGGGTTTCAGAGGCCATAGTCCTGGACTGTATTGATTCTGGGCTGGTGGCTCCCAAGCCTGGAGCCACCTGCTGGGACCCTTTAATACTGTTCCTCATGTCATGGTGACCCTCAACCATAAAATTATTTTGTTGCTGCTTCATAACTGTAACTTTGCTACTGTTGTGAATTGTAATGTAAATAACTGCTTTCTGATGGTCTTAGGTGACCCCTGTGAAAGGGTCATTCAAGCCCCCATGGTTGTCGAGCCCCACAGACTGAGAACTTCTGTCCTGATGGCTCAGATCTATAATTTCAGCTACTCAATAGTCTGAGGCAAGAGGATCCAGATAAGTTTCTGCCTTGGATAACTTAGTAAGACCTTGCTTCAAAAACCTGTGGTGGCTGGGGTTGGTAAAGTGCTTGTCATGCAAAGGAGAGGACCTGAGCTTGACTTTACCCTGGTACCCGAGTACAAAGCCACCAAGTGAGGTGTGCTGGTGAGATTAGATGCTGGGGACATAGAGACAGGAGGATCCCTGGTACTCACCGGCCAGCCAGATCAGCCAGATTAAAACTGGTCCCAAGGAGAGACCTTGTCTTAGAAACCAGGAAGGTAATCTGAAGACCATCAGCCAACGCTAACCTCACACCTGACCAGCATCAAACATATATGCATCCACACTTGCACATATATATGTGAAGACATGCAAATACACACAAACACAAAATGAACAGGTCTGGAATTACAGCAAAGCAGCAAAGCACTTGCCTAGTCTGCTAGCGTCAGCCTAGGTTCAATTCCTAGGAACTGAAAAATGAATGAAATGACACACCATAGAGCCAAGCTAAACGATTTGCCATTGGTTCTGCTAGTAAGAAAATGCCATTGGCTGGAGAGATGGCTCAGGGGTTAAGAGCACTGGATGCTCTTCCAGGAGTCCTGGGTTCTATTCCCAGAACCCACACATTGGCGCACAACCATCTTAACTCTAGTTGCAGGGGATCCAAGCCCTCTTCTGGCTCTACAAGAACTGTCACATGCATAGACAGACATGCAGGCAAAACACACACATCAAATAAAAATGAGAGAGGAGAGAGAGGGAGGGAGAGAGACAGACAGGGGGGGAAATACACTCTTTTAAGTGGGTGGAGATGCAGAAAGTCAGCCCCCCCTTCCTCCACCCCCCAAAAAAAGGCTGTATTAAGTTCTTTTTAATGGAGAGCCTGGGAAAAAGATATAACTCCTTTAAAAGCTGGGCCGCCCCGCAGTTGAAGCCAAGCTGTAAAACTGTTTGGGAAGTAGAAAGGTCAGTAAAGAGCCCGGTCCTGTGACCACTTCCTACGATGTGCTGGCAGGGCGTTTGGAATGGTCTCAGTGCTAGCTGCTGAGGAAACTAGTGTTTGGAAAAAATAACATCACGGGACTTTTTATATGGCCCGCTGGTATTGTGATGCAATTCGAGCATTTTAGCATTTTCCCAACTTTCTGTTCTTGCCACGGAAAAGCGGGGAATTGGAGGAGTGCTCGGGTGCTTAATCACCAGTGCTTCTCCCAGACAAATTATAAACAGACAGTTAAAGAACTCCTCTGCTACAGCCAGGAAACAAAGCAGCCTTTAAACGCCTCACATGTCAAGATGCCCTCGTTCCCAAAGCATCACAGCTGTGTGTAACCCCAAAGGTGATCTTTTCTTCCCCTCTCTCCATGGAATGATTAAGCAGAGATTTTTATTTTTATTTTTATTTTAAGCAACACCAGTGTGTATCTCTTCTTCCTGGGCTGGTGGCAGACATTAATCAAGGCAGTTTATTGTCCCTCACTCCCACCTCTGATGGTGGGACAGATGTGCCACAGAGTCCTCAACAATATGTGTCTGTGGCCCCCTATAACTGGATCAGAACAGCAAGAGGTCTCTGGACCAGTGAGCGCAGCTGCTGGAGTCAACTCAGCTTAGCCACTTAAGCCTTCAGCCTAACACCATTTTCTGTGAAAGGCATAAAATAATAGCATTATTGTGATAATAGCACTATTGTAAGATTAAATTAGTTACTACATATACAGAACTTAGAATGGGGATGAAGAAAAATATTCAAACTTTTTTTTTCCTAACATAGTTAGTGGGGTATGATGCTGTATACCTATAATGAGGAAGCTGAGGCAGGAGAATCACAAGTTTGAGGAAAGTCTGGGCTACATCGTGAAGGCCATGATAGAGTCTCACCACCATCTCCAAAAGTGATATTTAACCCGTTGAGAAATGTTGCACTGCGATTCAGTAATGATCAGAGCTGGGAATATGGGTCAGTGGTAGAGTGCTTGCCTAACCTGCCCTGGGTCATCTCTAGCAGGGCGAAAACTGGGTGCTGGTGCTTTCCTGTAATCTCAGCTCTTAGAAGGTGGAGGATGGAAGATCAAAAGTTCAAGGTGGCTGGGCGCTGGTGGCGCACGCCTTTAATCCTAGCACTTGGATTTCTGAGTTCAAGGCCAGCCTGGTCTACAGAGTGAGTTCCAGGACAGCCAGGGCTACACAGAGAAACTCTGTCTCAAAACAAAAAAACAAAAAACAAAACAAAACAAAAAAGTTCAACGTCAAGCCAGGCAGGTGGTATCCACCTTTGATCTCGGCATTCAGAAGGCAGTTGGAGCACTTTTGGTATTGGAGGCCAGCCTGGTCTACATACTTAGTCCAAGGACAGACAAGGCTACACAGTGAGATCCTGACCCCAAAACAAACAAACAGACAAATAAATGGAGAAAATGATGAAAGATATAGTATACAAATATTTCTGGACCCGAGAAACAGGTATCTCTAAGAGTCATGTAGTGTACTTGACAAAAAGAATGAAAAGGCCTTCTTCACCAAGGCACATTATTCTAACCTTTCTAGGTCAGAAAGGGGGGCGGGAAGGGCTTCAGGACATATAGAGACTCAGCCATACAGCACTGGGGTTTTACACCTAGAATTCTACACCTGGGTTAGTTTTCAGTCAGTGTGAATGAATAGAGCAAAGATTTTTCATTTTAAAAATACAGTGGCTTGAAAATGTCCTTCTATTGGGCTGGAGTGATGGGTTAGTGGTGAAGAACATTGTTGCCTTTGCAGAGGACCTCAATTCTGTAGGGAAAACAGGCAGGGCCGCGTACCCGGGCAGGGACGTACCCATGGAAGGAGGGCTGCCTGGCTACGGGGAAGGTCCTTGCCCAGGCAGGATGTGGGGTGGTTCTGGCGCGCCCCCCCCCCCTCCGTGTACCTGTAGAGGAAGCCTGGCCAGGCAGGGAAGTCCTGGGTCCTTTCTGGTGACTGGAGACTGAGGGCGGCAGGGGGTGAGATGGAGGATGGGTGGGGTGGGGTGGTGCTGGCAGTGGGGGTGGAGTCCAGCCAGAACACTAGGGTCCTGGCCCTATATGACTGATAGCCACAGGATTATGGAGTTGAGGAGTCAGGGGTATGGAGTTGGTGTTAGGAGCTTAAGTATCTGGGAGCATGGCTCATGGTTCCATCCCTTGTACAATATTCTACTGGGTCTCCAGAGTAAGCCTCATTCACACTCAACCAGGCCACAGACTGCCTTTTACAGTCCCACACAATTCCAGTTCCCAGCACCAACATGGTGGCTTACAACCACCTGTAACTCTAGTTTCAGGGGATTTAACAGACACGAGCACAGTGCACATACATGCACAGAGGCCAAACATTTGCACATATAAAGTAAAATAAATCTGAAAAAAATTAGAAAAATATCTGTTAATAGATAATGTTCCCCAGTATAGGGGAATGCCAGGACAGGGAAGCGGGAGTGGGTGGATTGGTGAACAGGGAGAAGGGGGATGAGTTAGGGGATTTTCAGGGGAGAAACCAGGAAAGGGGACATTTGAAATGTAAATAAAGAATATATCTAAATAAAAAATATTTATTTAACCAGGCGTGGTGGCGCACACCTATAATCCCAGCACTTGGGAGGCAGAGGCAGGCAGATTTCTGAGTTTGAGGCCAGCCTGGTCTACAGAGTGAGTTCCAGGACAGCCAGGGCTACACACAGAGAAACCCTATCTCGAAAAAACCAAACTCAGGGAGCTTACTGTAGAAAATTCATCAGTTTTCACTAAGGAACAAAATGTTCCAAGTTCACTCCCAAGTAACTTTTATTAGGTCATTCAAAGGAGGGAGCAAATTTGAAATCAAATAGGAAAAGAAGAGACTTGGAATCCCCACACCAGAGTATAGGGTGTCCAGCACAAGAGAATGGGCTCTCTGGACTGCAACAGTGAGACGGCAAAGGTTTTGCTATCCCAGAGCCTGGAAAAAAGAGGCCTCCTTGGGAGAGTCCCAAAAAAAGACATGGAATTCACATCCATGAGCATATGGAAAACATCACAGAGATATTAAAACTTTTAGAAATCACTAGCAATAATACATAGAGAATAAGGAGAATTATAAAATGAGACCATCTGTGGGGCTGTAGAGGTGGCTCTGTGGTAAAGAGCACTGGCTGCCCTTCCCGAGGACCTGGGTTCCATTCCCAGCACCCACATGACAGCTTGCAGCCACCCATAGCTCCAGTTCTAGGGGATCTGATGCCTTCTTCTGCCCCCTACTTCAGCAGGCACACACAGGGTATGCAGACGTGCATGTAAACAAAAGGCCATTTTTTTACTTTAGTAACGCTGGAGGTTTACACTAGAATAGAGCTATGTGATCTGGATTGTGAATTCAAAGTCAGCCTAGGCTGCACAAGGGACCCCAGTCTGAAATAAAGAAAGCAACAGAACCTAGGCACTCCTCGAGTTGGCTCAACTTTGAGTAATTCTAGTTCTCCTCTGCAGAGTGTGATGAAACGGTGTTGGAATGATACCGAGGGTGTCTGATGGATATCAAAAAACAAAATTACAACAGATTTAAAGACCTTAGTTGGCCTTTATCCACGACTCTAGAGCAACACAAAGCCTCATTCTCTGAAGAGAACAGTGCTCTGATAAGCCAAGGAGAAGAGAGAGGGTTTACAGGCACAGAGAGCAGATTACTACTTCCTTGTAAAGATGAAAGCAAAGCTAGCTTCTAATCCAGGCCAAGCCTGGCTTATTTAGGGGTTGGATTTTTGCCCCCCCCCACCCTCTCCTGACTTCTGAGGAGGTCACACAATCAATTTCCCTCAGTGACATGTGGTTTCAGCATGGGGTGCTCTATTTTGGTTTGGCCAGTTGGGCCTCCTGCAAGGGAGCCAATCCAAACCAATTGCCTGTTTATCTTTCAACCGGGTCTATATGCTCATCCATCAATATCGCTGAATAGTAAAAAACAATAAAGCCAGCCATGGTGAGACACATCTGTAATCCTAGCACTCGAGAGGAAGAGGCAGGAGGATCATTGCAAACTACAGGCCATCTTGATCTATGCAGTGAGGTCTAGGTCACCTTGGCCTTCATTGCCTGACCCTGTTTCAAACAAAGCATGAATAAATAAAAAATAAATGAAAAAATTGTGATAAATCAAATCTAGCTAACAGAACTATAATATTGAGGAAACGGGAACATAGATACTACTGGCTGTCCCTGGGAAGTAGGCTCTGGTAGTAAGTTCAGGGAAGACATATTTTTCATTAAGTTTATGTATAAGTCAGGCATAGAGTATGCCTGTAGTCCTAACACTCAACAAAACCTCCTTCTCTCTTCCTTCCTCCTCCTCTTTCTTTTATCTCTCCTCTTTGTTCATTTTTGAGACAGGGTCTTTATGTGCAGCCCTTGTTGGTCATATTTCTTGAGCTTTAGGTATAAGGATTGTGTTGAAGATATATTAATTGGGATTAGGTTCCCAAGAGTCTGTTTTTCTCTGCATTTGACCAGGTGGGGATTTCTATAATGGTCTCCATCTGTCACTGGGGCGGGGTGGGGGGAGAGGGCTTCTTTGATGAGGAGTAAGAGTGATTCTTTTTTCTTTATTTTGGGGGGGGGGGTGGATTTGGTTTTTTCGAGACAGGGTTTCTCTGTATAGCCCTGGCTGTCCTGGAACTCACTCTGTAGACCAGGCTGGCTTTGAACTCAGAAATCTGCCTGCCTCTGCCTCCCCAGTGCTGGGATTACAGGCGTGTGCCACCACCACCCAGCTGAGTGATTCTTATCTGTGGGTATGGGATAAGTATTTAGAGAGTGGTAGAAGTAGTTTTCCACTTGGGTCCATAACCTCTTCAGCTGGGGGCTGGAGAGATGGATCAGTGGTTAAGAGCACTGACTGCTCTTCTGAAGGTCTTGAGTTCAAATCCCAGCACCCACATGGTAGCTCACAACCATCTATAATGAGATCTGTCACCCTCTTCTGGTGTCTAAAGACAGCTACAGCTACAGTGTACTCACATAACTTCGTCAGCTACA
This sequence comes from Apodemus sylvaticus, assembly GCF_947179515.1. Classification (NCBI taxonomy): domain Eukaryota; kingdom Metazoa; phylum Chordata; class Mammalia; order Rodentia; family Muridae; genus Apodemus; species Apodemus sylvaticus. The sequence continues at coordinate 63,628,761 of NC_067473.1, read as the reverse complement.
GGCATGAATATTCTCCTGTAGAGTGGGCTTTAACTCCAAGATATAGGTGCCACTATTGTACCCTTGGAGATACCTTGCCAGACTGGCCACTGTGGTTCCTAGCTTTACAGCTGGGTCGGGGTATTGACGGCTTTTCTCCCTTGGCAGCCTTCACAGCACATTTCAGTACTCTGCTTGTCTTCAGGAAGAAGGCTTCCAAGTCAAAATCTCAACTCCAATCCTCCTAGTCTCCACATGTATTCTTTATTCTTTTTTTGTTTGTTTTTGAGACAGGGTTTCTCTGTGTAGCCCTGGCTGACCTGGAACTCACTCTGTAGACCAGGCTGGCCTCGAACTTGGAAATCTGCCTGCCTCTGCCTCCCAAGTGCTGGGATTAATGGCGTGCGCCACCACCGCCCGGCTTCCTCATGTATTCTTAAACTGCGGTTCTAGCTGTGCATGCATAGGTACCTTGATGGATAGATTTAAAGGCCAGAACAAACCCAAATATATGCAGGAATTTAGTTTATAATTTATGGCAGACACTTGGAATCATATTGTTCAGTTCAAGGACTTGAGCTTCTGGCTAGGCCTGGCCTATTTTCTACAGTCTAACCTAAAACAAGATGCAGACTGAACAGTATTACAATGTGAAAATTGAAACCATAGAAGTGTTAGTCAAATGTGGGGATTAAAAAAAATAACATGCTTTCCTCCCAAATGCAGTGCTGGGAATTGTTTCCAAAGCTTGCGTTTGGGGGATGGGGGTGGGGTGGGGTGAGACATTCAGACCCCAGTAAACCCCACATGAACACTGAAGTTGGATACTTAAGGGAATCCAGGAAGAATCACACTTAAAAGTAATCACCTCTCCTAGTGAAGTAGGGGTGGGGTTCAGCTGAGTCTTTAGAGCCCCTGCCCCCAGATATGAATGGCTTAAATGGATAGTTTCTTCCCCAAAAGCAATATAGAGCCCCTGCCACCACCTATAATTAACAAAGGAAACAGGAGGGGACAAGAGGTGTGGCTGCTTCCTTCAACTCAGTTTCCCATGCACCCCCTGTTTCTGCTTGCAGTCACTAGCTGGAGCCCAGTCGTGAACCACACCTACCTGTGAGAAAAATTGAGAAATGGCGTCTTACAGCCGCGAGTATTGCCATTTCGCTATCTCAAGTAAAGTCAGAGGTCTGGGTTCTGAGAACAGTGGTGTTGTTTGCCCACAACCTTGTGAAAGTACTAAATGCTAAAGAGTGCTTGCTTTTGATTGGCTAGGGTGAATTTTGCTCTGTGGATTTTATCACAGTCAAAAATGTTTGCATTGCAGGGTGTGGTGGTACACATCTTAAATCCCAGCATTTGGAAGACAGAAGCATTTGGATCTCTGTATGCTTGAGGCTAGCTTGGTCTACAGAGTGAGTCCCAGGCTAGTCAAAGCTACTTAGTGAGACCCTGCTTTAAAAACACAAAACCAAACAAAATCAAAAAGCCATCACAGTGGGTGTGGTATGTAGCTCTGACGGTGTGTGCTTGCCAAGCATTTACAAAGCCCTGGGTTCTGTCCCCAGTATCACACACATTTGGTGTGGTATCAAATGTTTATAATCTCTGAACTTAGGTAGAAGCAGGAGACTCATAAAAGGTTCAGAGTTATCCCTGGCAACATAACAGAGCCCAGGATCAATGAGGCCCAGACTCAAAAGCAACGACACATCACAACGTTAGAGGTCTGTTAAAAAGAAATAAAATGCAACTGATTACTAGGATGGCCACCCAGCTGGCTTACCATGCCGATTTGGGGGGCAGGGTTGTTTGTTTCTTTTTTTTTTTTTTTTGAGACAGGTTCTTCTGTTGTCTAGGGTAGACTCAGATTTATTAGGTAGCCAAGGATGGCCTTGAACTCCTGATCTTCCCAGAATCTCAGGCTTTTCCACCCGAGCCCACTCCAAAATAATGACAGCGAGACTAAATTATTCTTTATGAGTAAATGCATAGGCCAAAAGCTTTGGATCGCTCCTGCTGGCTAGTAACTCAGTTATCCTGTTTATTCTAAGTCCTGCCACGAGGCCAGTTACCTCCCCTCAGGTCCATGTGACCGACTCCATCCGTTTTGAGGGCAATCCCTTCCTTCCTGCGCCTGACTCTATCCCAGAATCCTCTCTCCACAGGAAACTGCCTGTGCTAATAGGCCAGCAGCTCTTTTATTGACAGGTAATACAGTACCCAAGCGATTCTCTCTACATCCTCCTGTGAGAATCTCCTAAGGTCTGGAATTAGAGGGGTGACCACTGTGCCCACCTGCCGTGCTTCCTTTAATACATGCATGTATTCACTTATGGCAGCGGAGGTAGTTGATGTGGGCGTGTACCACAGGAACATGTGGAGTCACAGAACAGCTTCCAGGTATTGGGTCTTCCACCAAGAATGAAGCACAGGTCCTGGGGATTGAACCTAGGCTGCTGGGCTTGGCGGCAAACATCCTTGTCCTAACAGGTGCGTCCTCTTGCTGGCCCTGTGCCTGCCTCTTAACCACTTCCTGGCATTAGTTCTCGGGGCTTCCTGGCATGTGGGCAAGGGACAGGAACATCCCAGCTGGCAGCTCACCTTGCGGTCTGACACTGGTGTGTGAAAGACTGGGAGGGGTGCTTCCTGATAGATAGCCTTCCTGACCCATCCCTGTCATCCTTTGCAGTGCTGGGAATTGAACCTAGGGCAGTGCACAAGCTAGGCAAGGGCTCTTCATTGCTGCCTGTGACATTTTTTATTAGGATACAACTGTCCGTACAGGGAGGCACACCTGTATTGGTGACCGGAGGGTCATGGAATTAACTGGAACCACTTAATTACAAGTGGACTTTGGAAACAACAGGATGCGTTCAGAGGCTGTCTGTCAGCCACACACCCTCACCTGAGCAGTCTGGGTATCTGGAGCAGCACTAACTTACTTCCTAGTTCTTTACAACAAAACAAAAGGGAGCCCCAAGTGCTCCTTTCCAGTCCCGAGCCACCACACCCAGCTTCCTCTCATGGTTCCGAAGCCCTGGACACCCCGGAACAAGGTGGTACGTGCTTTTGGTCCCTCTCTGTCTGTCTTGCACATAACTGCGTTTTTGCTGTGTCACATGGTGCTGACGGTAGAAGGTAGGACAGACAGCTCTCTGGTGACCCGTCCTGTATGGTCAGGGCTGTGGGGCTCTGCCCGTGTGGCCTCCCTTGGTGTTGGTCTGTTCATTCGTTACTTAAACATTTAAAAACATTTATTTTTATGTATTTTAGTATTTTACCTGAAATGCCTGGTGACCTGGGCGGTCAAATGAGGTCATCAGTTACCCTGGAAATGGAGTTACTTATGGTTGTTGCCGCCGTGTGGGCACTGGGAACTGAACTCAGGCTCTCTGCAAGAGCAGCAGATGCTCTTAATACCACTGAGCCATCTCGCCAGGCCCTGATTTTAATTAATTAATTAATTAATTAATTGTGTGTGCGCGCGCGCCTGCCGGTATGCTCACCCCCACGAGTGCAGTGCTCTAGGAGCCCAGGAGAGGGTGTGGGATCCTAAGGAGTTGGAGTTACAGACAGCTGCGAGCTGCCCAGCGTTGGTGCTGGGAATCCCGAACTCAGGTCCTCTGAAAGAGAAAGGGGCATTTCAGTTACTGAGCCCTCTCTGCAGTCTCAGGCTTTACATTTTTACCTTCTAGGACCTGTTTCCAAAGGCAGCCATGTTAGGGATTAAGGGTCAGGGAGAAGCACTGTTGCATCTGTGCTGTGTGGTCAGGGTTTAATTGTGAGTTAACCATGCAGAAGTGAAATGAGTTTGTCACCGCCCCCACCGGTTTAGTCACCGCCCCCACCGGTTTAGTCACCGCCCCCACCGGTTTTGCGGCCAACCTGGAAGTGTCTTTATTGGCCTCTCATTTCATGGCCGCTGCCCCTGTTGATTTCCTGAGCAGGTCAGGCTGGGCCAGGTGTTTCGTTTGAACTTGATCTGACAGCTCTTTGTAATCCACAGCCCAGGCCTCTGAAAACACTGTGAGGCTTGGAGTTGGTAGCTGTACCCCCTTGCCCCACCTCCGCCAAATGTCACCAGGGAAAGAGGAGAGGGTGAGAATGCAGAGACAGCAGGGTAGAAGGTGGGACTGCAAGTGGCTTGGCCATCTCTCCTGCCTCCGCTGTCCTATTCTTGTGTCTCTACCCTCAGGAGCTGGGCAGGGAAGTCTTGGGAGAGGGAGGAGAGAGGGTTAAAGGCCTGTCCTGGGCCTTTCCAGTGATGAAACAGGACCCGGGAGTCTGCCAAGAACAGGTCAGCCTCAAAACAGGAAAAGCCTAGTATAGTGATAAATGGACTCCTCTCTGCGATTTTTACACGATCTCCGGGGAAACGTGCTGGAGCTGATCTCACTCCGATTTTTCCCCCTCGAATCCTGTAGAAGAGGAAATGCACAAAGGGCCCTGCAGGGTTGCCAGAGCCTAATCTCTTCCAGGTGCCCAGATGCTAAGGTAAAGGGGAAGTACAGTCACCGGCAGCCACCGGAAGAGGGCCCTGCAAGGGGCAGGAGTCTGAATGCCAGCCTGCGGCCCCGAACCAACCAAGGGGACCCTGCGCTGGGAGCCGGGGACTGCCAAGCCATGTTGGAGCCCTGCCTCAGCCCCTATCCAGGACCTGTGCACAGAAGCCTGTTTTCCTGACTACCAGGTGTTAACCCGATTCCCTCTGGAATGCCTCACTGTCCCTCTGAATACATTGCATGGTTCTCCATTTCCCTTGCCCTTTCTTGTTTTTTGTTTTTGTTTTTGTTTTTTTGTTTTTTGTTTTGTGGTTGTTTTGTTTGGTTTGGTTTTTGTTTGTTTTAGTTTGGCTGGCTTTGAATTTACTTAAACTTTTAATCCTCCTGCCTCCACCTTCTGAGTGCCAGGATTAAAGGCATGCACTACTACTACTACTACTACTACGACTGGTTTTATGCTGTGCTGGGAATAGAACCCAGGGTCTCATGCTAAGCAATCACTTTGCCAACCAAGTTGAATCCCTAGCTTTGTTCATCATCATCATCATCACCACCACCACCACCATCATCATCATAAGCTGGTTTGGTTTTAACATCATCACTACCACCACCATCATCATCATAAGCTGGTTTGGTTTTAACATCATCACCACCACCACCACCATCATCATCATCACCACCACCACCACCACCATCATCATCATCATCATCATCACCACCACCACCACCACCATCATCATCATCATCATTATTATCATCATCATCATCAGAGACAGTCTCATGTCTCCCCAGCTGGCCTTGACCTCACTATGTCAAGGTCAAGGCTAGTCTTGAGCATCTGACCCTCCTACCTCCATCTGTCAAGCCCTGGGATTACAGGCCTGTACCATGTCTGGTTCCATTCATTCTGTTTTGTTTGTTCTGTTTTTTGAGACAAGGTCTCCCTCTATAGTCTAAGTTAGCTGTGAACTAGAAACAACCCTGCCTCTGCCTCTCGAGTGCTGGGATTATAGGGATGCACCACCGTACCCAGCTCTTTTATGTTATTTTGAGACAGATCTTGCTTTGTAGCCTAAGATGGCTTGTAGCATAGTCTGTGTAAGACATTGGCCTTAAAGTTATAGCAATCCTTCTGCTTCTGCCTCCAGAATGCCAAGTCTATCCTGCTTGGTGTGTGAATTATTGACCTTCCTTGGCTTCTAGAAGCCCTTCCTTCCCTCTCCTGCCAGCTATGTTGAAATCTGGGGTGACCCCTGGACCTCAGTTTCATTTGGCCTCCCTTAAGCTGTCTAATAACTTTGCTCACAAAGTCCCTACTCCACTCCACTCCTGAGAAGGCCAGGCTGACTCCATGGCAGGCTTCAGGCTGGCCGTTCAGGAGACTAGACCTAAATCTCAGTTGCCAACAACCAGGCAAGTCCAGGCATGTCCGGGCCTCAGAAGCTGCCCAGCCACCTGGCCTTTCCAGAGCTCCCCAGCAAGTTTCCAGCCCCCACCCCAGTCTGTAGTGGACCTAACAGATTAACACAGAGGTCACCTACCCCCGAATTCCTTAATGTGCCTTAAATCAGGTCAGCAAGCTCACTTGGGTATCTCCCATCTTGGTAATGGGGAGACCCCAGCATGCAGGACTTCTGCAGAACAAAGCACTCTTTGCATTTACATACTCTTTGAGTCTGGGTGTCTCCTTGGGCGAATCATGGACCCTTACACTCTGACAGGTGTTCGAGAGAACAGAGGTACCCCATGGAGGACTAGTTCTGGAACCCACAGGGCCTCACCCTCTGCTGGCCTCTCTCACAGGAGCTCTACCTTCCACACTTCCTCCCACAGATCCTGCCACCATTGCCATCTCCCAAGCCCGATCTCTCTCCCCTTGGCGTGCCTTTCAGGGTTCTGCTCCTCACTCTCAGCCACACAGCCACAGATACCAAAACTGCTCTCCAGTAGTTGGCCTTCCTGGCTCCAGGACCCCAGGCCTCATCCCTCTTTACTGATGGGACCTTAGATTTTGTAGGACACAGGAAGTCTTCTGAAGATGAAGGCTTTGGCTTCGTGTTGTGTTTATTTGTTGCAGATGGCAAACTGGTGGTGTGCTGTTGTCTTATGGGGAGGGTGAACTTTCAGAGGTTTAAATTACTGGGAGGGAAACCAATGAAAAGAATGAGTCGGGCAAGCATTGTTAATGAGTAACAACACTGCTGGGGGAAGGACCTGAAAGGAAGGACATTTTCATGGTGCCAAAATTCCATCCAAGTTGAATTTTGGAAATTTCTCTCAGTGGAAAAATCCACTTGGGAGGTGGGAGTAACTTTATAAAGTAAATATTTGTGATCAGGTGACCAATTTCACATCATTTGTAACGGCATTATTGTCTCCCTGATGTCACCGGATGTGAAACATTTTTGCCTCAAGTGGTTACGCTTAATTTTAGCTCCTTAATTTCTCAACCAAGACCAGAGTGTGAAGCCCTGTGGCTTCTGTATTGTTTGGGTTCTGCAGAGAAGAGAACCAATAATGTGTATGTCTACAGAGAAAGAGGTTGACTCTCTAGAACTGGCTCACGCTGTTGTGGAGGCTGAGGAGTCCGAAGTCGCTAAGTAGTTAAGGCCAGCCTTGGACTCCTGATCCTCTCACTTCTGCCTTCCCAGTGCTGCGATTACAAGCATGTACCACCACACCTGGCTGCAACATTTTCATGTATTTGAATATTTTTATAACAACACATGTCTGAAGTACAGATGGAGTCAGAGGATCATGGACACTCTAAGTGAGTCTGTAAGTGGAAAGAGACACTGGGGGGAGAGCAAAGTCATGTCTGGGAAAACACATCATCATCATCATCATCATCATCACCACCACCACCACCATCAACAACAACAGCAACAACAACAACAACAGTCTCAGAGAGTGCACAAGCTGGCCTGGAATTCATAGTGTAGACCAGGCTGTCCTTGAACTCATAGAGATCAATGTGCCTTTAACTCCCAAGCGCTGGGATCAAAGGTATGCACCACCATGCCCAGCTTATTTTCATTACTTTAATTGTGTGTTTGTGTGTGGGGGTTTGCACTTGTGAGTGCATATACCTAGAGAGCTGGACCCCCTTGGAGCAGGAGATACAGACGTGACCATTGTAAGCTGTCTGTCGTGGGTTCTGGGAACCAAACTCAGGTCCTCTGGAAGAGCAAAGACGCTCCCGTTGCTGCTCCATTTCTCCAGCCCACACCATTTAAAACACACGTTCCCTGTTTAAAATGCGCACTGAAGGACGAGCCCTTCTTGAACTGTAACCCTAAGCTGAGCATGTTCTATAGCAGAGACCATGCATCTCTTAAATTGAGCATTCTCGGGGATATGCCTACCTTCAGACTGGTCAAGGTAATAAATCTGTCTATCTCCACTCTTCCTGGCCATCCCTGGGTTGGTTTGGAGCTCACCAAGAATCAAATCCACTAGCCGGGCGGTGGTGGCGCACGCCTGTAATCCCAGCTTTTGGGAGGTAGAGGCAGGCAGATTTCTGAATTTGAGGCCAGCCTGATCTACAGAGTTTCAGGATAGCCATGGCAACACAGAGAAACCCTGTCTCAAAGAACAAAACAAAAACAAAACAATAAAAAAACAAACAAACAAAAAAGAATCAAATCCACTATGTTCAGTTACACATACCAGCAAGAAAACACAAGAAGATGGGCTCCTTCAAAGGCAACGCAAGGCTTCAGAAGAAGGTAGTCTGCTGACGCATGATCTTAGATTTCCACACTTCAGCACTGTGAGAAGATGTGTTTCTAGTATGTTACCCATGTGCTATACATTTATTCTCATATACAAGTAAAAGACTCACTCACCATTGTCTACACTAATTTAAAGCAAGGCTGGGCTCCCCCATAGAAATGAGAGTCTAGATGAGGCAAAGTTCAAATTCTGTGCTTTCCTGTGGTGAGGACAAACCCTGCTGGGTGCTGGAGGCCATCATCACCTTACCGAGAGCAGGAAGTGGGGGCAGAACGTGACCAGCAGCCACTGGGCTGCAGGCATCTCAGAACTCTGAAACTTTGAACTAGAATTAGATTTTTCATAATAGCTTCTCCTGTGCATTAATAGTTTATACTCTATAGCTAAACTACAATGCAGAGCAATAATATTATTGGCAGCCGTGTATCCTATGAGATTCAAACACATTCATTCTGAGAGTGAATCAGGCACAACAGACAGTATTTCAGCCACAAGATGAACTCGTGAGGCGTGAAAGATTCTAAACTGCTAAAGTATTTATTCTGCCTTTGGCATGAGCGATCCTGACCAAGTCTCGATCCTTCATTTAGGAGCCATGAGATACTTCATGGGCTAATTTATACAACTTTGCTGGGTTGTCTCTCCCTCATCTGAGGCGTGGACAGAGTACCACTTACCTTACAGAGTTACTAGAAGATTCCAGACAGAAAACACTGGAGGTGATGCAGGAATCACCTATGCTATTGGGAGGGCAGGGGACACTGAAGGTCAGGAAATGTAACAGGAGGAGTGTACAGATAAACACCGAAGAAAGAGTCCCCATTCCAGAATGTGGGGTGCTAGATTAAAACACAAGGAAATGGAATTTTTTTAAATGTAAAAACTATAAGCCATACGAACATTGATATACTTGGTTGTGTAAAAAATGCAAATTCTGCAGGGTAAAGGTCACTACAAACAAAGTTAAAGGTTAATCTGCAACAAGTGTTCTCAGTTTCTATCAAATGGAACTCCTGGGCCTGCTGAATCAGACTAGTATCAGACTAGTTGAATCAGTCTCCATATTCTCCTCCTGGTGAAACAGGATCTTGCTGTGTAGCTCTAGAATTTGTACCAAAATTGCATCCAATGGGATCTATTGGGATCTATTCACTCCCTTATACCGCCATGGCAGTCCCATGAGTTGGGGGCTTTTTTTTTAAAAGATTTATTTATTTATTATAGCTGTCTGTCTATTTATTATAGCTGTCTGTCCTGGAACTCACTCTGTAGACGAGGCTGGCCTCAAACTCAGAAATCTACCTGCCCCTGCCTCCCAAGTGCTGGAATTAAAGGCGTGTGCCACCACTGCCTGGCTGAGACCTTATTTTCTAAGCCTATCACCTTCTAAACTACTGGGTGAATATGAATCTAATGTGGAGACATTTCCCAGCCACTCCATGGACCATCAACACAAATGATAGAAAACTCCTAAAAAATTATTGGTAACAATTTTAATGAGAAATCTCTAGACTCTATATCTATAAATTTTAATGTGTATTTTTGCTGTGTTTTATGTGTGTGAATGTTTTGTTTGCAAATGCGTTTGTACACTGTGTACATGTCTAGTGTCTGTGGAGTCCAAAAGAGGCCAAGGGTCTCCTGAAACTAGAGTTACAGATGGGTTATGTGGGTCCAGGAAACAAACCTCGGTCCTCTGAAAGAGTGACAACCACTCTAACCACTGAGCAATCTCTCCAGCCCCAAGATTCTGTGTCCATCAGCAGAATGCCCATGTGTAGTGCTGGCGTGGGCTGGGTCATGTGTTCATCTTTATATTGCTGTTAGCTGGAAGGTTCCAGTAAAGGTAGCCAATGGAGAGTCCAGCTTCAGATATTCTGACCAGGAGAAGAGTAAGCAGATGTGCCAAGGCGAAAGGACTACCACCCACTGCAATGCTGGCTTTCCCTCCATCATCAGTGAGCCCTTGGGAGGCAATGGCTTCCATTATGACAACTGCATTCTACAGCCTTGGTGAGCAGCAGGCCCTTGAATAAGTATTTGCTGAGTTGGTTTTGAGTTTTAATATGATTCAGTCTCTCGGGGCCTTAATCACTATCATTCTGAAAGCCAGGATCTGAACTGGGGCGATCCCTGTCCAGGGAAACATTGCCTTCTTCTGTAAGACTGTGTCTAGGTAGACCAGCTGTACCAACCATCTGTTGTGTAGGCTTGCTTGCTTGTTTGACTTCTTTCTTTCTTTCTTTTCCTTTCTTTCTCTTTCTTTCTTTCTTTCTTTCTTTCTTTCTTTCTTTCTTTCTTTCTTTCTCTCTCTCTCTCTCTCTCCCTCTCCATCTTCCTTCTTTCTCTCTCTCTTCCTCTTCTTCCTCCTCCTCCTTCATTTTGTATTTAGATGAGCCATTAGGCTTGCTGCTTGGTAAACCAACCCAACACAGTTACAAAGAACTATAGGAGTCTTAGAAAGAGTCCTGTGCCAGGGGCCATCAGGAGAATACTGATAGTATTTGACTTTGCCATACAGTAGACACGACATGGTATGCATACTCCTGAGATTCCCCGACGATGCTGAATGTGTACTCATTCACAGCTCTTATGTAGATGACCACAGATAACTATTTCTTCTCCATCTTTCTCTTTCATGGATTTGTGTGTGATTGGCATCAAATTCTGCTTGTGCCCACTGCACAGCCTGTAGAGGATGGTAAGAAAGGTCCATTCTCCAAACACATGTTGTCCTCTTGGCAGCCGGAAGTAGCCTGGATAACTTTCACAGGTGGCCCTGTGAGAGCATGGCTCTCTGGCTCTCCCTCCCCAAAGGCTGCTGGCCGATCATAATCCAGTCATTGGTTTTTTTTTTTTTTTTGATTTATTTATTATTAAATGTAAGTACACTGTAGCTTTCCTCTGACACTCCAGAAAAGGACACTAGATCTCATTACGGATGGTTGTGAGCCACCATGTGGTTGCTGGGATTTGAACTCAGGACCTATGGAAGAGCAGTCAGTGTTCTGAACCGCTGAGCAACCTCTCCAGCCCCAATCCATTCATTCTTACAAACATCATGAAAGAGATCCAAGAAGGAAGACTCCTGCTGGCATCCAAAGATGACAGAAAAGAAACATAAGTCATAAGCACCTGAGCATCAAACCCACACACCTCAGCCCAACCCCTGTCCTAATACGTACACATGTCTTCACGCAAGGTTTGAACACTGTTGGCTTCATATACCCTGGAGGCCTGCTGCAGAATGTAGTACTCTGGGGCTGAGACACATGTGTCATCCAGTAGTTTAGCCCACAGTGTTGTGCCTTAATCACCCACAGAGGGGCCTTGTTTCCTAAACTTCAAAAGCGTCCCTGCCTAGAGGGTGAAATTAGTCAGCCCTCAAGGCGCAAGATGCTGGATTTGGGAACTGTGCTTCAGAATTGAATTTGCTGACCTAGATGTAGCTTGCAGCCCACAAGCCTCACACCACAGTGAAGTTGTTTCTCGTGCTGGGACAATGTTGCAATGACTGGGTTCTCAGAAAAAGTCTGAGGAAATCAGAGGCGTGGATGGCAGCCTCAAGACCACAGGCCCCTGGGACCTTCCTGTTTGTTCCATGGGGAAGGGGGTGGGAGGAACCCTTTTCTATGGACACTGGCGTTTCCTCAGAAGGAACAAGGCTGGGGCTTGACTTTTAACCGTGTGCCCAGTCTGCATAACCTGGTCAGACAATTATTTTTAGTGAGAAGGTAGAACCAACCACAGAGGCCTGAAGCAGTTTTGGAAATTTGGCCTAAAATCCTGTGAACTGTGGGGCTGGGAGATGGCTTAGTGGTTAAGAATGCTTAGTGCTCCTTTTGCCCCCCCCCCTTCATTTATTTGCTGTGTATGAATGTTTTGCTTGCATGTATGTACACGCTCCATGTATGTACCCAATACAGGGAACAGAAGAGGGCATCTGAAACTGGAGTTATGGGTAGCTATCAACCACCAAGTAGGTGCTGAGGGTCAAACTTTGTTCCTGTCAGAGCAGAGCTGCTCTAAGCCCCTGGGTTGTCTCTCCAGTCTTCAAGCATGCTGCTCTTGAAGAGGACCTGAGATCCATCCCCAGAACCCACATACAACCGCCTGCAACTCCAGCTCTGAGGGAACCAACTCCTCCGTTAGCCTCCGTGGGCACCTGCAGTCACGTGCACATGCCCACACACAGGCACACCAACACACACAGGCACACCAACACACACACACACACACACACACATACACAGTTTAAAAAGAAAGAAATAGGGACCCAGAGAGATGACTCAGTAGTTAAGAGCACTGACTGCTCTTCCAGAGGTCCTGAGTTCAGTTCCCAGCAACCACATGATGGCTCACAACCATCTGTAATAGGACCTGACGCCCTCTTCTAGTATATCTAAAGACAGCTACAGCGCCAGGGGGTGGTGGTGCACGCCTGTAATCCCAGCACTCTGGGAGACAGAGGCAGGTGGATTTCTGACTTCGAGGCCAGCCTGGTCTACAGAGTGAGTTCCAGGACAGCCAGGACCACACAGAGAAACCCTGTCTTAAAAAAAAAAAAAAAAAAGACAGCTACTGCATACTCATATAGATAAATAATTCTTTACAAAAGAATGAAAGAAAGAAAGAAAATAGATGGGGGGGGGGGGGCTGTGACTACCTTGACTGGAAATGTGCTTGCCTAGACTGATCCCTGCCCCCAGCACTGACTAAAGCTGGGGTGGTGGTGCACTGTGTGGAGAGCCCTGGTGTTGCTTGTATTTTGATGCTAATTCCGCTTTCCCAGGAGGGCTGAATCACTAAGCAGGTGACTTCTTGTGAACCTTCTCCCCCACCTTAACTTGTAAAATAAAAGCTAGAGCCAGCGATTGGGCAGTGGAAGGGAAGGCAGAGCTGAAATGTTGGGGGCGGGGGAAGACGGAGGAGAGGAGAGAAGAGAAGGAAGACAGAAGGGAGAAAAGGAAGGAAGACGGAGGAAGACATCCAGATCCTTTAAATAGCCACAGGTAGCTCTGGGTATCATAAAGCATAGAATGGTTGGGACGCCTTGTCTGATCTATGTGGGCAGCTTGTGTCTTTATCAATTGGCTCTGAAATTATTGTGTGGGCATCTTGTGGATTGAGAATGTTTTGATATATAAATCTGACTGATTAGTTATAAGCTTCTAGAGTTTTGATTCACTGGGGTAAGGGGATTTGTGACAACTCATCACAGGGGCAGATGGCGGAGAAGGAACAAGCAGCGCTGAGACAGGCGAACCGGAGCTGGGAAGACTGCGACTGGGGCTAGCCTAGATGGGGCTAGCCTAGATGGGGCTAGCCTAGATGGGGCTGGCATAGATGGGGCTAGCCTAGAGGTGGCTAGACCGCCGGGGTAGAGAGTAGCTGGCTATAGCGCGGGATTTTAAAAATATTTTTTAACTATTTCCGGCAACAGTGCACACCTGCATACATCGCTTTGGAGATGGAGAGAAGAGAACCCAATGTCTCTAGCTCAATTAAAAAAAAAAAAGGTAGCATCAGAAAACATACAAAACAAAGCCCAAAGCCCTGTATACATGTGTTCAGAAAGATAAAGTAGATCCCAGAGTCCGTGAGGGTTAAGAGTAGGTTGGTCACAGCTTGTGCTCTGCAGAAGCAGAACAGATGCTGAAGGCAAGTTTGGATGGCAAAGGATGGCGCAGGAACAGATTGAGGGGGTGGAACCGGGATGTAGGCTGAGGAGGCTTTGGCCTACCCCACAGGGAGGGCTGGAGGAAGCACGGACCAAAAGTAGCGCCCGGAGCATCCCAAGTGGCCACGGGTGTTTTTCCTGTGTGGGTCAGGTGCTGGGCTCTCCACGCATGCGCAAACCTTAAGCAGGGGCGTCATCTCCCTCCCTGAACGTGAGCCTCCATCTCACGTGAGCTGTCATTTTTTTTTTTACATGAATATGCAAGGAATTCTCGGAAGTTTGAGTTTAAGTAGAAACTAAACATTTAAGTAAATTAATGGAAAGTAAAGTTGAGGAAAAAAAAGTCCCCACTATGACATGGTGGGGACATCAGGACAGAGCGGGAGGAAACAAGGTGGAGCATACCTGTGAATCTAGCTCTCTAGAGATGGCGGCAGTGGGATCGGTGTTCAAGGCAGGCTTCAACTCTATAGGGAGTTACATGCAGCCCAGCCTGGAACTATGTGAGGCATTGTTTTAAAAAGCAACAAACAAACCGCAAAGCGTATGTATATGTGTGTGTGTGTGTATCTGTGTATCTGTGTGCATTGTGTGTATGTGTGTGTATATATATATGTGTGTGTGCATTGTGTGTATATATACATGCACATATACATATACACACATGCATACACTTTAAAATAAAATAAATCTTTATAAAAGACAATAGAACACAAATGTGGCAACTGGGACCTGAAATCTCAACACTCAGGAGGCTGAAGTAGCAAGACCATGTGAGTTGCCTGCTAGCCTGGGCTACATAGTGAAACACTGTCGGGGTGGGGTGGGGGGAGTGGGAGTGGGGGGTGCGCCAGACAAAGAGGTAAGGAACGGGGAAGCAGGAAGTCATATTGTAGGAAATAATAATCCAAGAAGATATTTTTAAAAGGAAGGTCATGTACCTTTTGATTGAAGGGGCTTAAGAGTCTTACCTAATGAATGAAAAAGAGTCCTCGAGCGAGGCCTGGATGGTGACATCTCAGGGCAATGATGACTGCTGTGCAGACAGAGGATCAGGAATCCGCATGACCTTAGATTACTAACTGGCCCTGGGAGCTAGAACACAATGCCAGGCTGATGGTTTGCGACTGGTGAGTTGGCTCAGACAGTGAGGAAGGCACTTGCCACCAGAGCTGATTCAGTCGCTAGGACCCACATGTAGAAGTTGTCCTCTGACTTCCACACATGTCACACGGTGCACATGCTGACAGCCCCCCACCCCATCCCTGAATGAATAAAAATGCAGTAAAGACTGACTTCAGAATTCTTTGTGTATATGTGAGAGACTGTGTGTGTGTGTGTGTGTGTGTGTGTGTGTGTTGAGACAAAGTCTCATTATGTAGCCCTAACTGGAATTCGCTATGTAGGTCAGGTATGTCCCAGACTCACAAAGATCCACTAGACTCTGCCTTAAAGAGCTGGCACCACACACCTAGCCTGTTTGTTTTTATTTTATGTATATGTGCCTAAGTGGGGACTTGAGTGTGTGTTTGTGCCCAACATTCATGTGTGTGTGTTTCCACAGAGACCAGAAGAAGGTGTCGAGCCGAGTATGGTGGTGCACGCCTGTAATCCCAGCACTCTGGGAGGCAGAGGCCGGCGGATTTCTGAGTTTGAGGCCAGCCTGTTCTACAGACTGAGTTCCAGAACAGCCAGGGCTATACAGAGAAACCTTGTCTCCTGTCTTGAAAAACAAGAAGAAGAAGAAGAAGAAGAAGAAGGAGGAGGAGGAGGAGGAGGAAGAGGAGGAAGAGGAGGAGGAGGGGGGAGAAGGGAGGGAGGAGGAGGGGGAGGAGGGGGAGAAGGGAGAGAGGAGGGGGAGAAGGGAGAGAGAAGTAGGGGGAGGAGGGAGGGGAGGGGGAGGAAGAAGGGGAGGGGGGAGGAGGGAGGGAGGAGGAAGGGGAGGAGGGGGAGGAAGAGGGGGTAGGGGGTAGGAGGGAGGGGAGGAGGAGGGGGAGGAAGAGGAGGGGGGAGGAGGAGAAGGAAAAGGAGAAGGGGAGGGGGAGGGGGGAGGAGGAAGAGGAGGGGGGAGGAGGAGAAGGAAAAGGAGGAGGAGGGGGAGGGGGGAGGAGGAGGAGGAGGAGGAGGAGGAGAAGGAGGAGGAGGAGGAGGAGGAGGAGGAGGAGGAGGAGGAGGAGGAGGAGGAGAAGGAGAAGGAGAAGGAGAAGGAGAAGAAGGTGGAAAGAAGGTGTTGGGTCCCCTGGAACTGCAGTTACGGATAGTTGTGAGCCACCTGAGATGGGGGCTGGGAACTAAACCTTGCTCTTCTGGAAAAGCAGCAAGCATTCCTAACCGCTGAACCATCTCTCCAGCCCTCCAAGATGGAGTCTTATGTAGCCTAGGCAGCTCTCAAAACTGCTGCATAGCAGAAGACAGCCTTCAATTCCTGATCTACTGTTTCCACCTCCCCATTGGGGTGGCAGTGTTTTTATGTTGTGGGGTGGGCTCTGATCTGCACACAGCCAAAGCACATACATGTGTGAAGGTAGTTAAAGGCTTTTTATCACAAATGTAAGGTTGCAAACTTTATTTTTCTGCCTAACCCAGGCTGTCCTGGAACTCACTCTGTAAACCAGGCTAGCCTTGAACTCAGAGATCTACCTGCTTCTGTCTCCCAGATGCTGGGATTAAAGGTATTCTCCACCACCACTCAGCAGATTCCAAACTTTTATCTCACAGAACTGTCTTTTTCTGGTGACTACTGCATGATATATTCCCTGAGAACGAAGGAGTAAATAAATCAAAATGCAGGAGGCAGGAAGACAAAAGAGTAAGGGCTGGAAGGCTGGAGGCCTCTAGAGCATTTTCAAAGGAGAAAAAAGCCAAATGACCTGAGGATTATCAGCAACATGTACACTGATAACCACAGGATGAGGCAGTATCTATTTCCTGGACAAACAAGAAGAAAGTTTGTATCACATAGGAAATGCAAACCTAGCAGGGAGTGGTCACACTCTGTAATTGCTGATGACTGATTCAGCCAAAAATTGTAATAGAAGCAAATAGAGAGGATGCAGAAAGAGGATACACAGGACCTAATCCACTGTTTCCAAGGAAACAGAAGAAGTCACAGGAAAGCTAGACAGTGGTTGGCAGTTAAGAGCACTGACTGCTGACACCCTCTTCTGGTCTCTGTAGGTACTGCATTCTAGTGGTACACAGGCAGACAGACAGACAGACAGACACAACACACCAATACACATAAAATGTAAAGGCTAATAATATTTAAAAGATGGGCATGGTGTTACATGCCTGCAATCCCAGTACTTTGGAAGTAGGGGCAGGAGAATTAGCAGTTCAAGGCTAGCCTCAGCTACAAAGTGAATTGGAAGATCAGCTGCCTGGTGGGCTGCGCGAGAGCTATCTCAAAAGACAAAAATAAGCCCACACTCTTTACATTGGTGCTTTTCCTTTTGATAAGTTACACTTATCTATTTACTGGGTGTCCATCGGGAAGGAGCACCTGTACCACGATGTGTGTGGAGATTAGAGGACAATTTCTGGGAATGTTTCCTCCTTCCACCAAGTTGGTCTTGGGGACTCAGACTCTCAGTTCTTCAGAGCAGAAAGGAAGTTCTGTATTCCTCGAGCCAGTTCGTTGGCGCCTCAGCCCACTGGCTTCTTTTAATTCAGGATCTAATGAAAGAATCTTTCATTCATTTGATGTCTTCTGTTAATAATTTCTTATCTGACGACCTCCTTATCCTGCTCTTTGGCTGTAAGTCCTTTCTGATTTCATTTATATCAAACTAACTTAATATTTTAAAAATACTTTTTAAAAGTTATTTATTTATTGAGATAGAATATCACTGTGTAGTTTGTCCTGGAACTCCACGTGTAGACCAGGCTGGCCTTGAACCCTCAGTAATCCAACTACCTCTGGCTTTCAAGTGTCAGGCTTAAAGAGCAACGCCATGTTCAGCCGACTAACCCACTGCGGGACTGTTTCAGACCAGCCAGCATTATGAATAATGACATAGAGATACAAGTCTAGATTGTCTTAGGCAGGTAAGGAAAAACAAATATTTACAAAATAGACTGATCATGGGCCATAGAAATAACAATACCAAGATCCTGTCAATATTTAACTCTCTGCCTGTACAAAATTACAGAGCTACACCTTCACATAGTGTACCCCAACAAACTCACTATTAAAATAAACATAACAGGGCTGGAGAGGCGCCGGAGCCCTGGCTGCTCTTCCATTAAGTCCTGACTTCAATTCCCAGGAGCCATCTGTAATGGGATCTGATGCCCTCTTCTGTCATGCCGACATAAGTGTAAATAGGGTCCTCGTGTACATAAAATGCACAAATAAATAAATTCTTTTCTTTTAAAAGAAAAACAGCCGGGCAGTGGTGGCTCACGCCTATAATCCCAGCACTCTGGGAGGCAGAGGCAGGCGAGGCCAGCCGGGTCTACAGAGTTCCAGGACAGCCAGGGCTACACAGAGAAATCCTGTCTCGGAAAAAAAAAATCCCCCAAACTAACTAACTAAATAAATAAATAAATGAAAAACAAACAAACAAAACAAACCCCATCTAGCTTTTGACAATGTCTTGTGACCCAGTCTGGACTCAAACTTGGGTTTCTCTTGCCTCAGCCTTCAAAGTTCTAGAGTTACCTGGGCAGTGATGGCGCACGCCTTTAATCCCAGCACTTGGGAGGCAGAGACAGGCAGATTTCTGAGTTCGAGGCCAGCTTGGTCTACAGAGTGAGTTCCAGGACAGCCAGGGCTACACAGAGAAACCCTGTCTAGAAAAACCAATCCAAAAAAAGAAAAAAAGAAAAAGGAAAAGTTCTAGAATTACAGGTGTGTAACATGGTGTTGGGTTTAAAATTCCTTTCATTTTCTAGAAAAAAAAGTCTGAGTATTAGAAGAAACACTATTGTACAGGAAGACTCTCTGGGATTTTGGCAATAGGACCATTTAAACGTGGAAGGAACTCAGGCTGTAAACACAGGGACAGGAAGGGATTTAGAGCCAAAGGGCAGGATGAAGTGGGCAGCAGATGGGAGATTAGTGACCAGGGATCAGGGGTTACTTGCTAAACTGGCTGAACGGAGTTCTTGCTGATCTGTTCAGGGTTTAGTTATCTTTAGTTATCGACAGCGGTGTGTCAGGAACTCAATCAGATATGAAGGGTCAAGAGGTGACTCAGCAAGAACCTGTGCTGATTCTTGCCTTTGGTTTCAAACCCCAGGACAAGGCACTGAGGTGTGCGTATTTCACACATCCAAGCAGAACCCTCCAGCTTCTCACAGCATCCTTCAGTCCCTGCCTGGCATGCCCTGCCCCCAACCCTGATCTTCCCAGCCCAGGGACTGACTGGGCTGCTCTTCCCCAGAGGCTCCAGATAATCCAGACATTTTCGTCTTCTCACGCTCTCTTCTTTCCCTTCTGTCTCTTCTCTCTCGGCCCACACACCCTTTTTCTCTTCTCTCCCCCCACCCCTTCTCCCCCCACCCTTTCACCCTCTGGTGACTTGCGTGGCCTCAATCCTTGGCATCAGTAAATTTGCCTGAGAGCAGCTTGACAATAAACTACATTTAGTATAATCTAATCTGGTTTAAACTGTCTCATTTCATCAGCAGAGACAAAGCCTCTCACCAGGCTGAGCATGCCAAGAACAGGATGAAGGCCAAGGCTCAGGACTTGTTGAAAAGAGAGTTTAGCGGCCACAATGGCGCATAGCCTTAATCCCAGCACTCCTGAGGCAGAGGCAAGTAGATCTCCGTGAGTTTGAAGCCAGACTGACTTACAGAGAGCTCCAGGCCAGCCAAGGCTACATAGTAAGACCCTATCTCAGAGGTGGGCGGAGTGGGGATTAATGTTAGATTAAAGTGAAAGTCTTGTGGTTTTGTTTTTTGTTTTTAAAGACAGGTATTGCCGGTGGTGGTGGCACACACCTGTAATCCCAGCACTCCAGGAGGCAGAGGCAGGCGGTTTTCTGAGTTCGAGGCCAGCCTGGTCTACAAAGTGAGTTCCAGGACAATCAGGGTTACACAGAGAAACCCTGTCTCGGAAAAAAAAAAAAAACAAAAAAACAAACAACAACAACAACAACAAACTTTAAAGACAGGTATTGAGGTATTGCCTGTCGGTAGTGGCGCACGCCTGTAATCCTAGCACTCCAGGAAGCAGAGGCAGGTGGATTTCTGAGTTTGAGGCCAGCCTGGTCTACAGAGTGAGTTCCAGAACAGCCAGGGCTATACAGAGAAACTCTGTCTCAAAAAAAACAAAATCCAAAAAACTAAAGACAGGTATCACTCTATAGCCCAGCGTGGCCAGGAACTCACAGCAATGGTCCTGCCTCAGCTTTCTGCCTGTGAGGATTGCAGATGTGATCCACCACACTTGGCTAGGGAGTGTCTTTATCACAAGTTTATTTTTCGATTGTATATGTTATACACTGTGAACTGGCCCTTTATTCTTGTCAGTACAGCTAAAGAATGGTGTGTGTGTGTATGTGTGTGTGTGTGTGTGATTAATGGGGGAGGCCACATGAGTATCTACCTGTGTGTGTGTGTAGAGGTCAATGACCTTGTGGAGTCAGTTCCTTTTTTCCAGGTCATCAGACTTCATTGCAAACATTTTGACCTGCTTTATTGGTGTAACTTATTTGTCTGTGGCCCTTGTGTCCTGTGAACTAGAGTTTACATTCATGGGCTTAGTTAAATCTTTTTTTTTTGGTTTTTTCGAGACAGGGTTTCTCTGTGTAGTCCTGGCTGTCCTGGAACTTACTCTGTAGACCAGGATGGCTTCGAACTCAGAAATCCACCTGCCTCTGCCTCCCAAGTGCTGGGAGTAAAGTCATGCACCACCACCGCCCGTTTCTGGCTCTTTTTTTAAAAACTCTTTTTTAAAAAAAATTTTTAAGTGTTTCTGTGTCAGTTCATGTGGTCACCTGTGCAGGTGCCGTCAGAGGCCGGAAGAGGGCGCTGGATCCCTGGAGCTGGAATTACAGGCAGTTGTGAGTCGCTTGACTTGGGAGCTGGAAACTGAGGTTAATCACTTTTGACAGAATAACTGGTAAGTGGTAGAGGTATTTATTTTAGATTTATCACACCAGGAGGTGCATAACCATTGTTCTAACAGGGACACTCAGTTTGATCACTTGGGTGGGTGTGGCCCACCAGATCTCTCCATTGGAAAGAGAACTTTTCCTTTTGTAATTTTTGCATTGTCTGCAGGTGATTCTTTAGCCAACGTACTGTGCCCTCTAGTAACCGTCCATACATTAACAAATAAGCTTTGATCAAGTCATTTATGTCACCAGGGGTTACATAGCAGTGATTTCCAATTTTAATATTTTTATTAGCATGGACTAGTTATACATGACAATAGGTTTCATTACCGCATTTTCATACATGTGCATACTGTGCTTCCATGGTCTTCTGCATCCCCTTACTTCCTGTTCTCTCTCTTCTTCTCCTTCCTGCTGATTCCTTTTCTTGACCAGTTTTAATCCTACTTCCCTGTTGTGCTTTTGTGTGTGTGTGTGTGTGTGTGTATGTGTGTGTGTGTGCGCGACCCAATTATTTGTAGGATTTGGAGCACCTTATCAATGGCTACAATACCAAAGAAAATGACTCTCCCTCTTCCCCCAGCATCCCATAACTGAATATAGATCTTCAGAGAGGGCGGAGGCTCGTTAGTCCTGCCCTATTCTTGACTGATGTTGACAGGGCCCAATCAGTACTAAATTGCTAATAACCACCATGGAGGGACCACCTGGGTCAGGCCAGGGACGTGGCAAGAAAGCTTTCTTCCACATCATCCAGAAGCCTCTTCTGGGACAAGAGAATTGAGTAGTAGTCCTGGATTTATTTGGATGTCAACTTAAGCAATGTGGGCCAGCAACAGCCTAGCAGGGGTAGGGGAGGTGGGGAGTAGGGGAGGGGAGGGCGGGTGTCCGGGCCACTGTGGATCCGTATCTTTGCTCAGCTGGGAAAGCAGAGACCCGCCAAGCTGGAGGTCGTGCCCGCCTGGAGAAGAGACCTCCCTTTCTGATCTACACTAAGGCTCCCCGTGAGTTTGCAGGAGCCGCCACCGCCACCGCCACCGGTCTGAAAGTGTTCCAGGCTCACCACCGAGGGCCTATTATTTCAATAAGAAAAAGCGGCCTCCTCCCAACAGGAATTTCCAGTCGTGGTTATTAGCCTAGGTGTGACCCAAAGGTAAGAGTCAGCGAGTTTCTCCTCAGGGTCACCCCGACAGCCCTGGTGCTTTCCTTAGCACAGCCTTTCGTTCGCCCGCCCGCTCGCCCGTGTGTCTCTCTCTCTCTTTTTTTTTTTTCTTCTCCTCTTTGACCTCAGGGTGTCAGCAAGCTTCAGACTGTGTTTAGTCTTAATGCCAGGACCGCAAATCTCTGGTCTCTCTGCCCCCTCCCCGCCCTCTCTCCCTGGTTTAGTAAAAAGTGGTTAAATGAGTCCCGGAGTGAGGTCACCCTGTGGGAGTCACAGGGTGGGGTGAAGGTGGGTGTCATCAAGGAAAAGGGAGAAGGAGAAACAAACAGAAGCAGACGTCTCTGCAGCCCAGGTCCTGGCCTAGGGGACGATGGCACCGAGGACCGTGGGACAGGGATGGCAGCTGATAGGTAGGATTCCCTGCAGCCTGAAGCTAGGCTGCTTCTTATCCTAGCCCTCGCCTCTCCGCGGTGACCCGACTCCTCTTCCAGGGACAGGCCAGGGGCCCTCTCTTCCCTTCTTCCCTATGTGGATCGAAGTCACTTGGAACCACCTTCCAATTATCCTTTGGGCCAATGAATGCCACAGTTTTAAAGCGTGTGCAAACAACCGCGGACAAAGTCTGCTGTGTGCACAGGAATAGGTCACCAGGAAACGCCGGGTTCCCTTTGCAGGTTCTTAGTTTCATGGATGAACTAATTAAAAATGGACACAGAAAAGAGCTCACCAGTTATTATGCTTAAGGAAAACAAACATCAGGACAGTGGAGGTTGGGACCATTGCAGCCGCCTGGAGGGCTAAGCCTGCAGGCTCAGCAAGGAGACCTTCCAACTGTGGGGGCTTGGGTGTAAATGCCGTCATCAGTAAGGGGACAGTGCTTCCATTTTAAAATCTTTATCAAGTGTGGTAGCATAAGGAGCAAGAGTTCAAGGCCATCCTCAGCTATCCAGTGAGTGTAGGGATACAAAAGACTGTCCCAAAGCAACAAGGAAAGCTGGGTGGAGTGTCACACGCCCAGCGCTCAGGAAGCAGAGGTAAACTCTGGGGATGTGAGGGCAGCCTGGTCTACAAAGCGAGACCCTGTCTCAAAAAAAAGAAATAAATAAGTAAAAATAAAAATAAAAAAAAACCAAAAGAACAAAAACAAAATGATGACGACGCCGACGAAGATGGCGATGATGATGATGATGATGGCGATGGTGATGATGATGATGATGATGATGATGAAGGTCACTCCAGGCCCCACACCGGCTTACTGCTTGTGTTGTGTTACTTCACTCCTGTCAGGTGTGGGATTGGAGATGCAGCTTCCCTTCAGCTGCCAACTGTGGCAGCCATTTTCTCTCCCCGTTATGGAGCACCCCTCCCTTACTGGGACCTCAAACTCAATTCTAATCATCACAGCAGGAAAGAATTTTGGGGGGAGTTAGAGTTTATTTCATTTGAAACCTGGTTTCTTGAAGCCCAGGCTGCCCTCAAACTTGCTAGGTATCGAATGATAACCTTGGCTTTCTGGTCCTCCCGGCTCTGCCTCCCAAGGGCTTGGATTACAAGCTTATACCATCATGTCTGAGTTTTATGGGGTGTGGAGTTCAAACCCAGGACTTGGTGCATTCTAGGCAAGTGCCCTACCTACCGACTGAGCTACAGCCACAGAGCCACAGTTGGTGTTTAGTTCGTTTTTGTTGTTGTTGTTGTTTTGGCTTTTCAAGACAGGGTTTCTCTGTGTAGCCCTGGTTGTCCTGGAATTCACTCTGTAGACCAGGCTGGCCTCGAACTCAGAAATCCACCTGCCTCTGCCTCTCAAGTGCTGGGATTAAAGGCATGCGCCACCATGCCTGGCCGTTGTTTAGTTTTTGAAACAGGGTCTCACTGTGTGTCCCTGGCTGGTCTGGAACTCACAGAAATGACCTGTTTCTGCTTCCTGCGTGCTAGGAGTAAAGGGGCGTGTCACCTTTCCTTACAGAGTTTATGAAATAGCATAGATAGATAGATAGATAGATAGATAGATAGATAGATAGATAGAGAGATAGAGAGAGAGATAGAGAGAGAGAGAGGTTTTCTGAGACAGTCCTGGCTGTCCGAGAACTAGTTCTGTAGACCAGGCTGGTCTCGAATTCACAGAGATCTGCCTGCCTGCCTCCTGAGCGCTGAGACTAGAGGCAGGTGCCAGCAATGCCCAGCCATTAAAAGGCATCTTTTAAAAACTATGTATTTCCTTTTCAGGTATGTGTTTATGGGGGTGAGAGGGTACACATGTGTGCAGGTGCCAGAGGCAGCACATCTGGAGGGAGAGATCCAGGCAGTTGGGAGTTGCTTGACATGGGGGTGTTGGACTCCAGCCGGCTGCAGGCGGAGCGTAGGAGCCATTTCCCCAGACTCTTTATAAAGCATTTTAAACAAACTTAGGAGCAGAGGTTAGTAGAGAGGTGCTTAGGCCAAAGGGTCGAGTCCAGTTGTCTTTATGATAATCTCATGTAGGATTCTGGCTATTTTTAAAGTTGTTGTTTACAAAGTTTGCTAAGAAATGTAAATGAGATCTCAGGATGGACAAAGGCACACCAGACAGGACTGCACCCGACATAGGAAAGCAAGGTATAGGATGCCTCACTGAGAATTAGTTAGCAGTGCTTTTTTAAAAAGACTGAGTGTGTGTGTGTATGTGTAGATTTCTGCACATGCATGAGGAGGTCAGAGGTCAATTAAAGGAGTTGATTCTGTATTTCTACCATGTCAGTCCAGGTGATGGAACTTGGGCACTTTTACCTACTGAGTCATTTACCCAGCATAATATAATATAATATAATATAATATAATATAATATAATATAATATAATATAATATAATATAATATAATACAATATAATCTGATTGTAGGATTCTGGAAAAAATTCTTAGAGAGGGGTAAGGTCCTACCTGAGATCATATAGATGCAGGCCTTAAGCCAGGTTTATTGCTATTTTATTATTTATATCTGAAAGTATTTCTAGGCGGGCGTTGGTGGGGCACGCCTGTAATCCCAGCACTCTGGGAGGTAGAGGCAGGTGGATTTCTGAGTTCAAGGCCAGCCTGGTCTACAGAGTGAGCTCCAGGACAGCCAGGGCTATACAGAGAAACCTTGTCTCGAAAAAAAACCAAATCCAAAAACTCAAGGAAAAAAAAAAGTATTTCTATATAAAAGAAATACTTCCTCTGGTGGTAACAACTTAACAAATATTGTTTTTTTTTTTCCTTTAAGTTACTTTATGTCAGGGAATTGGTCATAGTTAACAAATATTGTCAACCAGGAAGTTTTCTTTTCTTTTTCTCTCTCTTTTTTTTTTTTTTTTGGGTTTTGTTTTGTTTTTGTTTTTGAAAAAGAGTTTCTCTGTGTAGAACTGTCTGTCCTGGAACTCTCTTTGTAAACCAGACTAGCCTTGAACCCACAGACATCCACCTGCTTCTGCCTCTTGGGTGCTGGGATAAAAGAGGCATGTGCCACCAAACCTGACAGCTGGAGCTCTTGGTTCTCTACTAGTTAAAAGCTTCAGCTGGATTGTGGGGTGAGGAATTACTTTTTCTTGTCTTCCTGTCTCAAAACCTAGGCATAAACTCTACATGCTGCAAGTAGTCTCCAGACACAGGAAGTGAAGACACAGGAAGTCCAAAGCCCACGGCCTACACTTACCTTCCTGGTGTCTTTAGCAGGGGTTGCTGGACCTTCTTGCTCATTTCTCCTGGACTGGTTGATGCCTGGAACAGAGGCATGCATTCTCTCTCTCTCTCTCTCTCTCCCCCTCCCCCATCTCACTCACTAGTTTAGGAATAGCAGGACTGCGGGCTGATGCTAATCCTAGAGGCCTTCTTGACCCATTTTGGAGTCTTGACTGTTCTGTCCTAGCTGATGGGAGGTGCAGGCACAAAGATGGGCTGTGGGACCTCCTGGGAAGGAAGGCTGCCTACAAAGCCGAGCAGGGGAGAGATGTAGGCGCAGAAAACTGACTGTGGAAGGGCGGGGCTGGTAAAAGCTAAGGAGACCAGGCAACGAAGCAGGGTGAGGCCGAGGGGGAGGGTGCAAGGAAATACAGTTGGGCTCAATTTGGCAACACAAAGACTAAAATCAGAATAATACAGAGAAGATTAGCATGGCCCCTGTGCAAGGATGACACACACGTTTTTGAAGTATTTTATTTGTACATATATTTTTTTAATTAATTAATTATATTTATTTTTAGGCAGGCTTTCACTACTTAGCCTTGGCTAGCCTGGAACTCACTGAGAGGCATCACCCTTGCTGGGATTAAAGGCCTAGCTCAACACCAGCCAGAATTTTACATTAAAAAAGAAGTAAAAGAAAAAGAAAAGGAGCCGGGAGGTGGTGGCACACGCCTGTAATCCCAGCACTTGGGAGGCAGAGGCAGGCAGATTTCTGAGTTCGAGGCCAGCCTGGTGTACAGAGTGAGTTCCAGGACAGCCAGGGCTATACAGAGAAACCCTGTCTCAAAAAAAACAAAAAAAAACAAAAAAAAAAACAAATCCAAAAAACAAACAAACAAAAAAGAAAAGGAAACAGAAATGTGATCTGGATTAAAAACTTAGTCCTTGGCAGCATGGAGGCCCAAGCCTGGATTCCCAGTTCTCAGAAGGCTGATGCAGGAGGATTAATGTGAGTTTGATGCCTGCGGTTTACAGTGTGAGACAGTAAAAAGAAAAAAAACCCAAATAAAAAACACAAGGCCTTCTTCATCCCAGAGGAGCGCTGAGGTCAGTGTAGCTGCTCTTGAGGGAAAGGCTAGGTCTTTGCTCCCCTGTTCTTCAGTCTCAGGGCCACACAGATTATTTGGCCCCAGGAGGGGACTAACCTTGTCCTTGGCATCTCCTTTCAGGCTGGACAGTTGCTGGAGAGGGACTGTCTGTGAGTGACCATCAGTCCCCAAGGGGAACCTGTGCAGAGCTCCTATAGCCTCCCAAGATTCAAGCCAGCTCTGCTTTTCACCAGCTGAGTGACCTTGACCTGGTTCAGATCCTTATTTAGCACGTGTTTCCGTTTCCTTCTCGGTAAACAAGGCCAGAGCTGGGATTAAATGCAATTTTGCTCCTGGAGGGGTAGGAGGCTCGCCACACCCCAACCTGGGTTGGCTTCCGTCCCAGGAACAGCTGTTAAAGGCTTGATCTGGACCCTGTGTGGCCTGCTCTCCATTTCCTGCCCTTGGGGTGGTTGGACTTGGCTCTTGTGGCTCTTCTCCAGCTCTGGGGACAGGAAACTGAACCCAGGTCTGGCCTAACTGCCCTCTCTTTCCTCCTTACTGGAGTCCTGTACATTTGTGGGTGTGGGAGGTGTGGGGGGTGAGACTCTGGTTCCTGGAATTCCCAGCCTCACAGAATTCAGCCTGAAATGTCACTTTAGGCTCTGGGCCGTTTGTTTTTGTCCTCTATGTGAGGACAGGTTAAGAGAGCCACAGCTGAGTCCTGGCATTTCTGGGTCCCCTGAATCTCACCTGCACCCTCAATGGCAGAAAAGCTGGAGAGACGGTAATAAAATAGAGTGGGGGTTCAGGAGTGTGTCTTGGGGGCCCCCTGGGCATATCGGAACCTGTGTAAATTGCCAGAAGTCCTTCCTCTAAGCAGACACAGCTTGGCTGCCAGTACCTTTGTGCAGAGCTTATAGGACTCCCTGGGAGCTTGAGGTCCACCATCCTGTCTATTGGAGCCCAAAGGTTGTGATATCAGGATGAGGTTCAGCTCGATGGTGCAGGCTCGTCACCCCGCCAGGATTTCTCAGCATTCTTTGATTCTGGTTCATCAGCTCATCACTGAAAACTCGTCTTTCCCTACATCCAACATCTCTTTCTGTCTTGGAGCCTTAGATGTCATTTTTTCTTTGCTAGCATTCCTAGGTAATAAAGCCTGCTTCTTTGGGGACAGACCCCCCACCCCCAGACACATAGGCACCCCAACCAGCCTTTGCAAACATGCGTCTGTCCAGCTAGTCCTTTGCTTTGTCCATGTCTGGCAGTTCATCTCCCACAGACATGGAAAGAGCCAGCAACAGCAGCCTATCCGTAAGGTGGCACTGGGTGCTGCGTAGGGCAGAGGCCAGAAGTCTGACTTCTGGATTTAGCTAGATATATTCTACCCACCCACTGGCAATCCTTATGGCTTCTCCTCAAAGACCCTCTCTCTCCACAGCAGAACTGCATTCTATTATAGTCGCACGTGGCCTACAGGGTGAGGCAGAGAATGAAGTGTTCCCTGGCAGTGTTGCGGGTGACTTCACTAGTCCAAGGGAGAAGGAGCAAATTATATTCTAGAGTCAGTGGATGTGTGCTTGAGTGTTGGATCACTTGTGGGACCTAAAGGAGGCACTTCTCTGCCTTGGCTTTTCTCATCTATCAGGGAGGATAGTGTCGAGCTTTGAGGGCTATTTTAGGGATTGAATGACTAAGCAGGTAATGTATAATCAAGATCAATAATGCTAGCTATTGCAGTGGCAACCCTTGAGATCCCAGTGGATAAACACACCTGTCAGATTTCCAGAAGCTCAGTGTTTGACATTCTCAGGGATACATTGTAGCTGGCTGTTGGGGTTGGTCTTACACAGCCGTGTACTCAGATGCTGAGTTCTGTGCCCCAAGATCAGGTTGCAGCCTGGACATGGGTACTGTTTGAATGATGTGCTGAAAAGAATGCTCCCGATAATGAATCTCGGATTCATTAATAAAAGGCTAAAGCCTGTACCTGGGCAGAAGAAAGAGGAAGACAAAAATTGAAATTGAATAGGAGGGTTTTCGGGTAGGGACTGATATATTATTTTTCTGCCAGCAAAAATGAGCCAATTCAAATCAGATTAGATTATATTAAATGCAGGTTTATTGGAAAGGTGCTCTCTGGCAGGCAAGTTCACTGGCCCCAAGGAAAGAGGCCAAGGAAGTTGAGAAGAAGAGAGAGGAGAGGGGGAAGAGAGACCAAAATGTCTGGATTATATAGGAAAGAGCCCCTGGTGTGGGGGGGGGGGGGAAGGGCAGCCCAGTCCCTGGGCTGGAACATTCAGGGCTGGGGGCAGGGTATACCAGGTTGGGAGAACTTAGAGGCCAGGTCTTCTTTGATATGTAAAATATGCACCTTAGTCTCTAGGTCTGGAAACCAGACAGTGCCCATGTGAAGAAGAAAAAGGTAGAGGAAGAAGCAGGTCCCTATGAGGCAGACTGAACCATGAGCATGAGGCCAAGAGACCTCACATTGAGGGCATACGTGAAGTAGAGCAAGACTCAGTTGGTAGACTGGAGAGATGGCTCAGCGGTTAAGAGCACTGACTGTTCTTCCAGAGGTTCTGAGTTCAAATCCCAGCAACCACATGGTGGCTCACAAACCATCCGTAATAAGATCTGATGCCCTCTTCTGGTGTGTCTGAAGCCTAGCCAGGTTATAATAGTCTCAGAATCTGCCCAGTTTAGATTTGTAGCTTGTTAATAAATTCTGATGTCAGGTGGTGGTGGTGGTGCACACCTTTAATCCCAGCACTCAAGAGGCAGAGGCAGGTGGATTTCTGAGTTCGAGGCCAGCCTGATTTACAGAGTGAGTTCCAGGACAGTCAGAGATGCTGTCTTGGAAATAAATAAATAAATAAACAAATATATAAAATTCTGATGTCTTTGTGTTGTTTCCTCCGGAGCTAAGTGGAAAAGAACATGCAGGAACTCCCTTACTTCAGTAGTTGGTCTAAGGTGAATCCCATTGGGAAAGTCAGCATTTCATCTACGAGGTTGATCCTTGCTGTATGGCAGTGTTCCCAGCCGTCCAGGCCTTAGAGGCAGCCTGCTCGCCCGTGTTGTGCTGCTTGTAACTCTTCTGATGGGCCCTAAAGGAAGAAGCACCATGAACAGAAGGCCTGTGCTGTCAGCAGCCTCAAAGGACACATCCCTCACTGAGTCATCAGGGTTCTGGTGACAGCCAAAGCCTCCAAGACTTTGTATTGCCAGCCTGACCTCGGCTTGGGGTGAGGAGTTCTGTGAACTGGCCACCCACAGAGACACGTCCTTTATTAATCTCCTGACATAACTCCCGGGGACTTTAAGCAGAGCACTTTAAGTCTTTAAGTGGTTCTAGCTCAGGAGCAATGAGTGCATGATGGCTGAACCTAGACGCCAGCTTGTTACTAACGGCTGTGTTTCTCCCTCTCGGCCTGTATCTGTCCAGATGGAAGAAGTCTTAACCTGTGGCTGCATCTCCCCACTCCCCACCCCTCCTCTTCCGTTCTCCCTCTGGGTCTTATGGAGCCTAGGGTGGCCTTGAACTGCTAGGTTCATACCAAGGATGACATTGTGCTGGTCCTCTCAACTATACTTCCTGAGTGCTGGAGCTCTAAGTTACATACGCAGTTTGTATGGCACTGGGGATTGTACCGGGGCCTCGTGCATGGTCAGAGAAGCGCTCTTACCAACTAAGCTACTGCCCAGGCTGCTGCTGCTGCTCCTCCTCCCCCTCCCCGTCCTCCTCTTTCCCCCCCTCCTCCTTTTCTTCTTCTCCTACCTCAGTTACCCTACAAGCATATACCACATGGGACCCGGGTTTGTGTGTGTGTAAATTTTTGTATATTTTACTGATAGGAGGAGGACTCTTTTGCCAAGGCATCTGTGTTGATGTCAGAGAGCTTGAATGAGTTGGTTTTCTTATGCAGGTCCTGGGGACCGAACTCAGGATGTCGAGCTTGACATCAAGCACCTTTACCTGCTTTTTGGCCAACTGTGTGTTTACTTTTATTATTTTTAAGTGTGTGTGTGCAGTACCCTAGAATGTCTGAGCCTGAAGGCCTGAAATCCCCCGGAACTGGAATTATGGGCAGTAATGAACCATAAACTGGGTGCCTGGAATCGAACTCAGATCCTCTGGAAGATCAGCAAGTGCTCTTAACCGCTGACCCATCTCTCCAGGCTCCTGTTTTGGTTTTTCTTTTCCTTTCTTTCTTTCTTTCTTTCTTTCTTTCTTTCTTTCTTTCTTTCTTTCTTTCTTTCTTTCTTTCTTTCTTTCTTTCTTTCCTTCCTTCCTTCCTTCCTTCCTTCCTTCCTTCCTTCCTTCCTTCCTTCCTTCCTTCCTTCCTTCCTTCCTTCCTTTCTTTCTTTCTTTCTTTCTTTCTTTCTATTTGTTTTTTTGAGACAGGGTTTCTCTGTGTAGCCCTGGCTGTCCTGGAACTCACTCTGTAGACCAGGCTGGCCTCGAACTCAGAAATCCGCCTGCCTCTGCCTCCCAAGTGCTGGGATTACAGGCATGTGCCACCACTGCCTGGCTGTTTTGTTTTTTCGAGACAAGTTATCAATCTATAGTTGAGAGGCTATTCCAGAACTCATGGCAATCTCCCTGCCTCAGCCTCCAGAACACTGGGATTACAGCTGTGAGCTGTCATAGGGATTTTTTTTTTCAGTCTCTTGTTCATCTCTCCTTTGAATGTGTCACAATACTCTTTAGTTACTTACTATTTTTATGTATGTATATTACTGTATGTCTGGGTGTGTGTGTTTGCACATGTGAATATGAGTACCTGCAGAGGCCAGAAGAGGGTGTCAGACCCCTGGGAGCTAGAGTCACAGGTGGTTATAAACTGCTTGATGTGGGTGCTAGGACTTGAATTCTGCAAGAGCAACATGTGCTCTTTACCGCACAGTCATCTCTTGCTCCCTTTGTTTTATCTTTATTTTTTTTTTAATTTATACATAGCAGTGACTTGCACAAACCTCAAGGACACAGACAAACTTTATCCCTCCCCCCAGATACAGATCCCTCCTTCACCTAGACCAAGAGGCCTCCAGAAGCCATGGGAAGTTAAGATGTCCTACTGGCAACGTTAAAACAAGTAAGGGAAAGGCAACAGGTAAGATTAATTTTTAATAATGTATTTCATTTAAAGCAGCAGATCTAAAATATAATTTTAATATGTAATTAGTATTAAATTTGTGAATGTGATATCACATTTTTGCTTACTGGGACTTTGGAGTCCAGCATTGGGCTAAGTCAGCATATCTCAACTAGCCTGGTCACATTTTATATGCTCAGTAGCCAACTGTGGCTGGCGGCTACTGATCAGCACAGACACATGGGACCTAGAGCGCATAGACAACATGGGATCAAGAGAGAGCGCAAGGGACGGCAGTGTTGAACGGAAGTGAAGCCAACGGCATTCATTACTAGGGATATAAATCGTCCAAAACCATCTCTTCTTTCTTTCCTCTTTCCAATTCTACAGGTGGAACCCAGGGCATCATATATTACCACTGAGCTACACCCCTTACCCCAACTATGTAAGTTATTTATTTCTTTTTTTTTTTTAAGATTTATTTATTTATTATATTAAATACACTATAGCTATCTTCAGACACTCCAGAAGAGGGCATCAGATCTTGTTATGGATGGTTGTGAGCCACCATGTGGTTGCTGGGATTTGAACTCAGGACCTTTGGAAGAGGAGGCGGTGTTCTTAACCACTGAGCGAGCCATCTCTCCAGCCCCTGTAAGTTATTTCTATTGTGAGTACTGGTTACTTAGTTTTCTTTCCTTCTTTCTTCCTTCCTTCCTTCTTTCTTTTCTTTCTTTCTTTCTTTCTTTCTTTCTTTCTTTCTTTCTTTCTTTCTTTCTTTCTTTCTTTCTTTTTTTTTTTTTTTTTTTTTGAGACAGGGTTTCTCTGTGTATCCTTGGCAGTCCTGGAACTCACTCTGTAGACCAGGCTGGCCTCTCAGAGGTCTACCTGCCTCTGCTTCTGCCTCTGCCTCCTGACCTGAGTGCTAGGATTAAAGGTGTGGACTACTACCACCTGAGTGCTGGGATTAAAGGAATGGACCCTCCACCACCCTGTTAAAGTCTATTTTTTTTTTTTTTTTTTGGCTTCTGAACTCACTTGGTAGACCAGGCTGGCCTTAACACCACCCGTACTTATAATTTTATTTTCATGAAAACAGACTAAGTCCACACCCAGTCTCAGTTCCCTAGCATTTAGATCACAGAACAGGAAGTTCCTGTGGCTGTCTTCAGTTCTCTTTTAGGCTTTCTTAAGAGAGGAGAACTTTTTACACATTCTTAAGCCCTGGGGACATTTGAATGAAGGGTCTCCTGCGGCCTGTAGGCTTCTATCTTTAACCTTGAGTTGTATCAGACTTTCAGAGATGTAAATTGTGCTGGGCGTGGTGTTACACACTTTCAGTCCACGCACTTGGGAGCAGAGGCAGGTGGATTTTTGTGAGTTCAAGACCAGCCTGGTCTACAGATTGAGTTCCAGGACAGCCAGGGTTACATGGAAAAGCCTTGTCTCAAAAAACAAAAACCAACCAAACCAATGAAAAGTCAGACTGTGTCTGTGGGTCCCGTACCTTGCTGCTCATGTAAAGTCACTTCAGGGGCATAGCCATGTCACAGATCAAGTCCATAATGCTGAGCAGGCTGTGGTGCTGCACACTGGCCCCAGCACTCTGGAGATGGGGCATGCAGAGTTTAACTGAATGTCCCCCATAGATTCAGGCATTTAAACGTTTGGTCTTCGGCTGGGGACGCTATTTGGGAAGGTTCTGGAACCTTTAGAACATGTGGCTATGCTGTCAGAAGTATGTCATTGCAGGAGGATTTTGAAAGTTTATAGCCCTGCCCCAGTCCCAGTTAGCCCTTTGCTTTCTGTGTATGTGGTTGAAGACATGACATCTGTTTCCTGCCACTGTGCCTGCCTGCCTGCTGCTGCCATGGTTCCCACATCATTATGTACTCGGTCCCCCTGAATCCGTATGCCAAAACACACTCTCAAGTTGCCTCGATCATGGTATTCTATCCCAATAATGAAAAATAAACAAGGCAGGAGGGTCAGGAGTTCAAAGCCATCCCTGGCTAGATAAGGAGTTCAAGGCTGCCCTGGGCTATAGAAGATAAAGATAGTCCAGTAAGATTATGTTGCCTATGCCAGGCGGTGGAGGCTCTTGCTTTCAATTTCAGTATCTGAGAGGCTACACAGAGAAACCCTGTCTTGAAAAACCAAACCAAACCAACCAACCAAACTAGACTGAGGGAGCAAAGAATCTATTTATTCCCTCACTGCACTTTAGCTAATGACCCTAGCCAGGCGTGGTCTCTTTCTTTGATGTAAATTGCTCTACCTTTCCCTTCAGGACACCTGCACTGCAGCCCCAAACTAGCTCTAACTGGCCGTTGCACTTTGGGTGTGGATTAATTTATCACAGCCCCTATATGCAGACTCATTCTTGCCCCGTAGGCTGTAGTGATAGGGCATAAAATAATTCAATGGGCAGCAATGGAAAACAATAAAGCAATAAACACCTGCAGCAGGGAAAAGTGACCAGGACAAGGCGCAGCTGCCTTCCTCTTCCTTCCCTTTCCTCTGCTTCCTGCTTTTGGCAGAGGCTCTCTGATCCAAATCACAAAATCCAGGAACATGCTGGGGATGCCATACACACCTATGCCAGACTTCTGCAAAAAAGAGACTCCTCCAAGAGAAGGTTCTTAAGTCAGTCTCCAGGGTTCTGATGCCAGTCCCTTACAGATGGGGCTGTAAGGTTTCTGCTCTATCAGAGCGGCTGGGTTCCAGGAGCTACTATTTGTTCGAGAATCACGGGGTCTCTTGGGCCTCCGCGGCTCACACTCCAGAGCAGTCCACTGGAAAGCTGTTCTTGCTCGCCTGAGCGTTGCAGCCACGCGTCTGTTAAGTCTTCAGCACGGTCCCTACTACCTCTGTCCAATCACTCCCTACCACCTCTGTCCAATCACCTCCTTTGGGACACTTTCCCAGTTAAGCCAATGTGACCCTTTCATGGGCATCTTTCTGGTCCCATATGAGGCGGAGCACCTCTCCCTGGCTACCCACTGGAGCTGCGCCTTTGTCATTTTCTCAGGCTCTTTTCTAGCTCCCTTAAGCCTATCGAAGGGGAGGGGGTGGGGTGTAAATTCCTGGCTCTGTCTTTTAAGAAGCTGGGGTTAAAATACCCTGGGCTCCAGGCAAAACTGTGGAAAACACATTCTCAGCACTTATAGAAAGTATTTCCACCCCTCGAGAATAGTATCCACGCCCCCATAAAGCAAGCTCAAGCGGTTCCGGAACACAAGAGCACTAGCCCGGTTCCCGCCTCCTTAGGCCCCATCAAGTGTCATTGTTCCGGGCAGAGAGCAGCAAAAGCCAGGCCGGCTGGACCAGCCGCAGCTCCAGCTCCCGACTCCCCTTCCCCAGCAGGATGCGAGGCGGGGTTGGGGGTGCGGAGCCTCAAGTCCGCAGCTGCCAATCACCGCGCAGCGCACGTGCCGCACGTTTCCCGGCTCCCGGCGGGGGCGCGGGGCACGCGCGGGGGTCCGCGGGCTGGGGGCTGGGCTGCTAGGAAGCCTGGAGTGTGAACGCGCGGGGTGGGGGTGCACGGAGAGGTGTGAACGCGCAGGAGGTCCGGGGAGACGCTCAAGGGTCTGGGAGAAG
This sequence comes from Apodemus sylvaticus, assembly GCF_947179515.1. Classification (NCBI taxonomy): domain Eukaryota; kingdom Metazoa; phylum Chordata; class Mammalia; order Rodentia; family Muridae; genus Apodemus; species Apodemus sylvaticus. The sequence goes on along the minus strand of NC_067473.1, from coordinate 63,593,210 downwards.
GATGCGCGGGCTGGAGGAATTCCTCCCGGGAACTCCGTGTTCGGTGGGGTCTGTCCACTGTGCTGCCGCTTCCTGGGTCATTAGGGGAGCTCCAGGTCTGTTTCCCTCTAAACACTAGACCTTAAACAGGTGGAGAAGGTCTGTTGTTGATTTGCGGGTATAAACCACCAACGCCAAGGGCACGGAGTGGATAATTCAAAGGTTGGGCTCTGCAGCACCTGCTCAGCAAAAAGCAGATGGGCCTTCTAGACCCCTCGGAAGTCTCCACCTCCAGCCAAAATGTGAAGAAATGTTTATTTCTGGTTGTGACTTTCAAACACCAAATATGCAGATCAGGAAGCAGAGGGCCATCGGGAAAAGTGTTTGCAGGCCGCTCCCACCTGCCCAGCGCTAGGTGTTTGTTTGTTAGGCAGTCTTGCGATGTACCCGGTTGCCTTGGCACTCGATGTGGAACCCAGGATGGTCTCGAAGGATGGCAATCCTCCTGTCTCAGCCTTCCAAGTGCTGAGACTATAGGCCTATGCCAACACAGGCTGCTCCATTCTAGGAACTTGCCTGCTGTTTGGTCGTGGGAAGCAGAAATTAAGAAGGTGGCAGAATGAAAATTTTTCTGAGGAGATATTTTAGATCTTGGGTGTGTGTCATAAGCCTCTGAATGCTGGGTTGGCTTGTCTGCAGCTCCCTGGCTGTATTGTTTACACAACTGCCTGTAACAACTTCCCAGAGAGGAGTTCCCTTTGAAGTATGGGCAGGATTTGGATTCTCCTGACTTCACTAGTCTGTTGTCTCAGTGGCGCCTTTGATGTGGTGGTGACCAGGCTTATTAGAGATCAACCACCCCTTCAAGGTCACCTCCACCATGATGGACATGGCAAAAAGGCAAACTGAGATATGGCAAAAAGCATCACAAGACTTTCCACTTTCTGTCTTTATTACGTGAATTCAGAAACACATTTTTCAGATGCACTAGTTTCTTTGAGTCTAGGACATAATAACAAAAACCTCCAGGTGCTCTACCTACCTATGTTACTGTATTTAATCCTCATAAGGTTGTGGACTTGTCCATACTTCATGGAGGAGAAACTGGAGGCATCAGCTGGGGAGCTGTGGGATTGAGGGCCAGACTCCTTGCACTTCGCCTTCCCTGAAAGTTAATTGGGTTTCATTAAATGAATCCGACCATACAAAACACTTACATCAGTACCTGGCACACTCTTTGTGCACCCTTCGCTCTTACATCACCCTTTTAAGAGACTTTACATTTATCTAGCTCACTTTATTTGTAGCAATGTTATTGCCTGCTTGCATACACGTATGTGCACCACGTGCTTTCCAAATGATCTCCTGGAGGTTAAGAACGATGGAGAGTCACTGTGGAGGGGCTAGGGTAACCCTTGGTCCTCTGCAGGAGCAGGTGCTCGTGCCCGCTGAGCCTCCTCTTGCAGCAGGGAATGCAGAAAAGCTTGGCTTTCCTCTGGCTGGAGGAGCCTCCACGTGATGTTGGAGACGCCTTTCCATGGAGAGCTTCTCTTAGGCTGGATCTGTTTCTTTCTTCCCCGCTGGGGAATATTATCAGAGACAAGCTGCTCAGCTCTCTGCAGGGTACACCGATGTCCTTGAGTCCGAATAGAATGGAATGTGGGGTTTTGTTTTTATTGACATAGTATAACTGACTTTGTCTTAACTTTTCACAAAGTAAATTGAGATTATTTACTAAGCTTTTGTTTTGTTTTGTCTTGTTTTGTTTTGTTTTTGGAGACAGTTTCTCTGTGTAACCCTGGCTGTCCTGGAACTCACTCTGTAGACCAGGCTGGCCTGGAACTCAGTGATACACCAGGCTCTGCCTCCTGAGTCCTGGGTTCAAGGTGTGCACTGCCAGGTCAGGCTCACCCTACCACTGCCTCTCATGTAACTCAATAGACAGCCAATATGACCTTAAACTGCTCCTGCTCCCACCTCCCCTGGGTTGGCATTATATTCCTGCTATAGCCCGCCTGGCTGATGCCTTATACTTTTAACAGTGTTATGAGTTGATTTTGTCCTCCCATGTTTGTACATTGAAGTCAGTCTTGGGCTTTACTGCTGTGAACAGACACTATGACCAAGGCAACTCTTATAAAGGACATTTAATTGGGGCTGACTTACAGGTTTAGAGGTTCAGTCCATTATCATCAAGGTGGGAGCATGGCAGCATCCAGGCAGGCCTGGTACAGGAGGAACTGAGAGTTCTACATCTTCATCTGAAGGCTGCTAGGAGAACACTGGCTTCCAGGGTAGCTAGGATAAGGGTCTTAAAGCCCACGCCCACAGTGACACACCTACTCCAGCAAGGACACACCTCCCAATAGTGCCACTCCCTGGGCTAGGCATACACAAGGCAACACAAAGTCCTAAACTCTTCAAGTGTGATTTGGAATTTAGATCATTGCAGATGTAACTACTTAAGATGAGGTCATACCAGATGGAGTTGGTTGGGCCCCTAATCTGTTATGACTTGTTTTCCTTACAAAACGAAGCCGTCTGAGCATGGACCACACAGAGAGATAGAACAGAGGGAACAGCACGTGAGCGTAAAGACAGATAGGGGAATGTTAGTCCACGAGCTGTGCTAGGTAGACAGAGCCTCAAACAGACTCACCTTCCCAGCACAGAGGCCACAGTCTGCTGGTACCAGGATTCTGGATGCTTAGTGTGGTCCTAGAGCCACCCACTTTGGGGACTGCATTATGACAGACCAGCCATGTACTATACAGGAACCAGAGTCTGAGGATGGGTTTGACTGGGATAGGGTACTAAGATTTTAGAACTATTGCTGGAGAGATGGCTCAGTGGTTAAGATCACTGACTGTTCTTCCAGAGGTCCTGAGTTCAATTCCCAGCAACCACATGGTGGATTACAACCATCTGTAAAGAGATCCAAAAAAGGAATATTGCTTCAAAGAGACTGAGATGACCAGATCCATATAAAATTACTTTATCCCGTTTTCTTTCTTCTTTTTTTGTTTTTGGATTTGTTTTGTTTGAGACAGGGTTTCTCTGTATAGCCCTGGCTGTCCTGGAACTCACTCTGTAGACCAGGCTGGCCTCGAACTCAGAAATCCGCTTGCCTCTGCCTCCCAAGTGCTGGGATTACAGGCGTGCACCACCACTGCCCAGCTTTATCTCATTTCCTAACAGCCTGGTATATGCACATAATTTAGAAAATGAGATAGACTAAATACATAACAACATAAAAATTAGAATTGTTCTTGACTTCTCAACTTTGTAGCCCCCCCCCCCCCGCACTCCAGTATTTCCTCTTATTTTTTTTCTAAATAACATGCTGATATTACTACTTCTGGATTTTTGTTTTTTTCATTTTTACTGCAATGCTGGAAATTAAACCTCAGGCCTGTGTGACTGTCAGGTGCTCTATTGCTGAGCTAAACCCGTACCCTTTTCCCCCTTCTACTTTTGTTTTTAGACAAGGTGCCAAGACTTAAGTTACCTAGGTAGGAATTGAATTTCCAATTCATCAATCCCCCTGCCTGAGTCTCCAGAATACTACTACCAGGGCGGGGATTTTCTATTTGGGACATCATGCGTTCCCTTCCCACAGGGTAGAAGAGGAGCTAGACTTCTGGATGTAGACCCTTGTTACCAATGATGCTTTCGGTTAGCACAGGTTCAGGATGAATTGACCTCAGGGTTATGTAACTAATTTTTTTTTCAAAACTTACTTTTAATGATGGTTCTTAAACTCTTTAACCTCCCTTGTAGGTAGTGGGAAACCTACCAGAGGTAGTGGGAAAGAAAAGATACAGAGAAAATGGACCTGTTTAGAAAGATTCTTTGGAGCAACTCCAGTCTATTGCCTGGAAATCGGCAGTTCAGTTCACAGGTTAGCAGGCAGCAAGTGGCAGGTCGATCCCCTTGCAGACACTTCACGGATACACCAACAGTCCGAAGTCCCGTAGAGTCGCGATGGTCATTCGAGCTAGCAGAGACAGCCAGGCCTCAGCCTTGGCAGGTCAGCAGGAGGGAGCAGGGGAAACACCAGGAGAAGTTCTCGGTTGAGCCTCTCTCGGGGAAGGGAAGATCAGCTGAAGACCCACAAGCACTGCACAGCTAGCTGTGTGAGCAAGCCAAGCTCCACCTCCGTCACATTTTATCCTTCCTCCAAACGTCACGTGTCCTCCATGGTCCTGCCTCAGCACGTGAGTCCGTCTCAGCTGACTCCCATCATCCTGCCAATCAGCCTGAGTCTGAGGAAGCGGCGAGAAACTGTAGCACACCACCAGAAGTTTTTTGGTGTGTTTCTATCTATGGTACCTGACAAGTGGAGCTCACACAATGCAAAGTGGGCCAACACATGCGTGTCATTAGCAAGGAATCCTTTATCACGTGTCCTTTCATGTGCTCGCTTTAGCAGAACATCCTCTCTCCTGTGTCTGCCTCATCGAAACGTTCCTTCACAAGTCCGCCTTAGTCCCTCACTTTAGGTGCTAAATGTGCCTTCATGGATTTACCCCAGCAATACCCCAAATAACTGACTTTCCAAAGAACCCTTGAGTTTCCACTTCAGGGTTATGTGCCTTTTTGTGAATAGCAAGAGAGGCAGCAATCTGAACTTAAGAGAAACTGATGGCTGGTTGATTGGCTCGGCATGATTGGGTGTTGCTGGATGCTTCTAATAGTAGATACAGAGAAGTGTTGGGTTTCAGACCATGGGACATGGGACTGAGGTGCATATCTTATATACCAAAGCAGACCTGGCCTCCAGGTTCTCCCAGCATCCTTTCAGTCCCTGCCTGGCACACCCTGTCCCCAACCCTGACCTCTCCATCCCAACGGCTGGGCTGCTCTTCCCCCAGAGGCTCTTCCCTAAATAATCCAGACATTTTTGTTTCCTCTATCTCTTTTCCTTCTCTCCTCTCTCTGTGTACACCCTTTCTTTCTTTCTCTTCCTCCTCTCCTCTCTCCCCAGGGTGAATTCCCTGGCCTCAGTCCCTGGGTCCAGTGAACTCCCCCACCCACCGGCTTCCCAATAAACCAGTATTTAATACAATCTAATCTGGTTTGAATTGGATCATATCACCAGTGGAGAAGTTAAGTTATCAAGAAGAATATATTTTCTTTCCCTGGGCTGAGGAAGGCTAGCTGCAGATGAGGACGCTAGAGACTAGCTTCTTAAACTGAGAGTTGCCAACATCTATAGGGTTACATCACGAAAAGTAGAAAGTCATGAAAAACTTGTTGAAAATTAAATATGTAATGCAGCCACAGTGTTTCTGGGAATAATGCTTTCCCATTTTTGTGTCCTCACTACAGCCTTGGTCCTGGGCACACAAGGTGAGCACTTTGCTCTGTGAATGTTATCAGGTCATACAGCACCAATGATCACTGTCCACACACAGCTCTACTTAAGTTCAAGACTATGGTGTAGGTTGGGGATATAGCTCAGTTGGTAGACTGCTTACCTAGCATATTCAAAGCCCTGGGTTTGATCTTCAGCTCAGCATAAACTGGGCATGACGGTACATCCCCATAATCCCTGTATGCAGGAGGTACAGATAGAAGGATCAGAAATTCAAGGACACCCTGGGCTACATAGTATGGTAGAGACCATACTAGAATACATGAGAGCATACCTTAAAACACACACACACACACACACACACACACACACACATGCACCATTGTATGTTGTGACTGTAATATTTTTATTAAATACATATTTTTTTAAATTTTTTAAATTTTTTTTTTTTTTTTTTTTTTTTTTTTTGGATTTGGGCTGGCCTCGAACTCAGAAATCTGCCTGCCTCTGCCTCCCAAGTGCTGGGATTAAAGGCGTGTGCCACCACCGCCTGGCTTTAATCTTTTTTAAAAAGACCTATTTATTTATTATATGTAAGTACTCTGTAGCTGTTTTCAGACACCAGAAGAGAGCATCAGATCTCTTTACAGATGGTTATGAGCCAGGTGCTGGGATTTGAACTCATGACCTTCAGAAGAGCAGTCGGTGCTCTTACCTGCTGAGCCATCTCTCTAGCCCCCAGCAAAATGGTTTAATAAGAGAGAACAGACTTTCAGTATTTTTCTACTGTCGCTCATATAAATATCAAGTGAGCATATCTTGTCTAGTGAATTATATTGTGTCAGAATGGTGGGTGTTAGAAGTTTTAACCAGGCGTGGTGGTGCCGACCTCTGATCTTGGCATCCATAGGCAGGCAAGGGTGGAGGTCTCAGTTCAAGATCAGCCTGATCTACAGAGTGAGTTACAGGATAGTCAGGACCACACAGAGAAACCCTCTCAAAAAACAAAAAGCAAAACAAAGAAGTCGGAACTTAGACTTGAGATTCATAAAAAATAAATACATGGATTATGTTTCATGATTAGGAGAGAATTTCTAACAATTTCCAAAATGGCCTGAAACTTAATTCTGCCATTTAAAATGTTTAAATATTTATTTTACATGTATGAGTGTTTTGCCTGTAGGTATGTCTGTGTACCATACACGTATGTGCCTGGTGCCAGAAGAGGGTATCTGATCCCCTGAAGTTGGAATTTGAGAGGGTTGTAAGCTGCTGTACAGATACTGAGAATGGAACCCAAGACCTCTAAAAAAACAGCCAGTGCTTTTAACTGCTGACCGTCCCTCTAGCCCTGCCATTAAAAAAACCAAAACCCAAAAACCATCATATTTATGCAAAGAAACATTCTCAGTATTGATGATAATAACATGAAAATATCAATCAACTCTGAAAAAGGTTGAAGATATTCTACATTACACTGCACCAAATATTCAGGCATGCTTTATTTAATTCTTTATGTAAAATAAATACACCCATCTCACTAGTAAGGCCAAAATTCTATGTGAATGAAAAAAATGAAATAAAAAGAGAGACATGGCTACTCCTGAGGTATGGAGATTTTTATTGGAGATATAGGGAGAACGCAGGCAGAGGGAAGAGCCCAGGCAGAACAGGGCAGGCAGACCAAACGATACCATGAGCTGAGAGACTGGAGAAGAGCGGAGCAGCCAACTAAGAGAGCTTGTGCCGGTCCAAAAGACCAAGAGAACGGTGGAGACAAAATGGCTGAATTATATAGGGATCTGAGGGGGATGGGAAGAGAAACCTAGGAGGGGCGGTTTAGGGTAGGGGGCGGTGTGGGGACTGCTGGGAGGAGCCTCAGGCATTGGGTGCCACTCGCTAGGAGAGCTGGCCAGCGTGCTGGAACTGTTGTGGGAAGTTCTGGGTTTTGGGAGAAGCGAGTTGGGCAGGTTATGTAAGTTCATCATTCCTCCGACCAAGGGACACACTTCTAAAACTGAAAATCCAAGTAGGCGGTGAGCAAACGCTCCGTCAGACTTTCATAATTCAGTCACCTCATGTCTTCACTAGGCCGCATTAGAATAGAGCCCCAAGGCCCGGGAGGTGTCTGACCGTTTTGGCATTGCAACATGATGTTGCCATCTACAAAGTTCACACTAGAGAACTGTGCAATCGATTTCCAAATATCATACACCCACCTGAGAAAACAAACCCCTAAACTCGTTCTTTCTGTGTCCTGAGGCCATACTGCTGTTCTCCGTGTACTATAGCGCCAGAGCGTAGGTCTAGGCCTAGCACTGAACACCACTGCAGGACAGTCATTTAGAAAGATCTGCTCATTAACAGAATGTTGGCACGAAGCTAAAACTGTCACCAAACGTGGCTTTATGTTTCCAGAAAAATCTCAAGGAAAGACTGCAGGTAACAGTAATGGCTGCAGGATCAAGACAGAGTGGAGGAACAGGAGACCACGTTCTTACTCCCAGGAGAGGGAGGCTTCAAGGTTAGTCAGGCTCACAGGGTGTGCTTATTTAGGGAGGGTGTATTCTTGGAAAGGATGCAGACTGAAATCACCATTGAAATGGTCTCATGTGGAGCTGCTTGCTCCACTAAAGTTCTGAAATGTTTCATGTAAATAATCTGCCTCCCTTCTATAACAAATTAGTGATGATCCCCCCTCCCACATCTCGGGGTGTGTGTGTGTGTGTGTGTGTGTGTGTTCGTATAAAACACACATAAGTGTAGAGGCCAGAGGTTAGCACTGGAAGTTCTTATCAGTTGGTCCCCACCTTATTTTTTGAAGCAGTCTCTCACTAAATGTACAGCTCACCAGTAAGACTGAACTGTCTGGCCATTGGCACTCCTGACCCCTGCCAGAGACCTGAGTGTCTCCCCCTCCCCAGTGCTGGCATTACATCCAGGCACTGGGGAGTTTTGTTCTTGTTGTTTGCTTTTTTTTTTTTTTTTCTAAAATGAGTTCTGACAGAGCCATGTCTCCTGCCTCCGTGATGTTTTGAACGTGTCTGTGATTTTGTGTTGATCTACATTCACAGCTGTCCTGGGGCGTTTGCAGTGGTTGGGCACACCCAGCGTAGGAAAAGGCAAGTGAACTTTGGAATGCAACCCAGGCCGATTTCCCTGTTTGTGGCTTACCTGGCACCACTCACTCTGAGGCCCAACTTCCTCATCTGTAAAACAAGAATCAGAAAGCCTCTTCTGAGGGCTGCTGTGCGAATCACATGGAATCTGGTAGGTAGACTTAACAGCCCACCCCCCATATTTTTTTGAGGCAGAGTCTCCTGTGGTTGACTCCGGTCTCGGACTACTACGTAGCCATGCCTGACCTTGGACTTCTGATTCCTCCCTCCACCACCCAGTGTTCTATACATGGACCACTTTGTCTACTTGACTGAGCAACTTCGAGTAAGCATTGTCTTCAGGGATATTGGGATAGCTCCTTGGGTAAAGATGCTTGCTGCGTAAATCTGGCGGTGCAAGTTTGAACCTTTGTAAATGTGGAAAGAGAAAATCCACTCCACAAAGTTGTCCTTGATCTCCACACTTGTGCCATGGTATGCACCCCTTGCCACACACATATCATATGCATACAGAAACAATAATAATAAAGAAAAAAACATTACCTGTATGTCATAGTGTCTTATACCATAGAGAAGGTTAAGGTAGGTAAGAAAGTGAAGTCTTAAGGATTCAGTCAATTTATTCTTCAGGCTCAAAATAAAATTAGGGATGGGGTGGAAGGGCAGTGGTGGCTCATGCCTTCAATCCCAACACCCAGGAGGCAGAGGCAGGTGGATTTCTGAGTTCAAGGCCAGCCTGGTCTACAGAGTGAGTTCCAGGACAGCCAGGACTATACAGAGAAACCCTGTCTTGAAAAACAATAAAAAAATCAAAACAAAACAAAACAAAATTAGGAATGGAGCTATAGTTCAGTTGGTAGTGTTTGCTTAGGATGCACAAAGCCCTGGGTTTGACCTCTAGCATCATGCACACCAGGTATGGTGACACATGGTTGTACAGGTAGGAAGATCAGAAGATCAAAGTTATTCTTGGCTACATAATAACTCCAAGACCAGCCAGGAGTATCGGAGATCCTGTTTCAAAAATAAAATAAAAGTAAAACTGTTAGCATTTGGATTCTGAAGCAAGCGTGAACAAGGTGTGGGCCCTGGAGGTCTCCTCATGGTGAGCGTGGGGTGTGTGTACCATAGGGTAGGGTGGCAGGCTGGGAAGGTTGGCTTGCTGTGCCTGACAGCGTGCAAGCGGCAGAGCTAGCCAGATCCATTGCTGTTAGCGGTTCCCCTAAGTATTGCATCTTTTCCTCTTCACTGTTCCCCTTTTCATCTGCTTCAGATTCTGAAGTCTGTGCCATCTCCAGGCAGACCACTTCCCTCTTCACAGCCGAGAGCCTTGACCAAGTTGTCACCATTCCCCGGTGGCCTCTCCTTTCCACCCACCTGTGAGGAACTGTGAACTCGCCTGTGCCCAGACTCAGACCACAACCACTTCCATTACGGTCACAGACAAGCCCAGTAAGCAATGTTAGTTTATCCTGTAACACAGCAAAGATCAGTGCACAGTGTAAGTACACACATGTAATCCCTGTGTCTCTGCGGACCCCCATCTCAGAGGGACAAACATTTCTCTTTAAACTCTTTCAGTGTTTCCTCTAAACATGGGATGGTGTGCTCCCTTCTGAGTCATCTGGGGATGGCTGAGCTGTCTGATGTGTATCACATCAGATGTAAACTCAGCTCCTCCATTTCATACCCAGGAGACCCAGGTAGGGCAGCCTCCCTGGACACACCCCACTGGCATGACACACCTGCACAGCAGCTCATATCTGAAGCCAGCTCTTCTGTGCTTCCAGCATTTCCAAAGACTGCTCTAGTCCCTTCCCTCAGAAGCACATGTGAAGGGACAGGGATGCTCTCTGGGCCTGCTTACCCACGATGGCCCTGTGTCTTCTTGCACTTGTGTGATTCCTCTGCAGTGGTGACAGGTTGGAGACTGATTTCTTTGGTGCAGTGGCCCTCAGGGGTATTCTGTCCCCTTAGCCATCCTTATGTCCCGGCCCTAGCTCCCCTCCTGCCTGTGGGCCTTTCTTTCTGTTGCCTCATAGGTTATGTCTTCCTTTTTAACCTAAAAAAAAAAAAGATTGATTTAATGCATAGGTGTGTTTTACCTATGTGTATGTCATATGTTAGGTAAAAAAGTTGAAACAAAATTAAAAGAATAAATGCTTGAAGGCACAATGATGACCCAAGACAAGAGCAGAGGTAGACATTGAAATTCTTAAAGGAGTGGTGGCACACGCCTTTAATCCCAGCACTTGGGAGGCAGAGGCAGAGGCAGGCAGATTTCGGGGTTTGAGGCCAGCCTGGTCTACAGAATGAGTTCCAAGACAACCAGGGCTACACAGAGAAACTCTGTCTCGAAACAAAACAAAACAAAACAAAACAAAAGAAGAAATTCTTAAAGGATCACCTGACAAGCTGTTTTTCAGTCCATTTAGTAAATATCTAGGATATAATACATACATCAGAAGTGATTATAGACATATAGAAAGCTGGGAAAGGATGCTAGAAGAAGCCGGGTGTGGTGGATCACGCCTGTAATCCCAGCACTTGGGAGGCAGAGGCAGGCAGATTTCTGAGTTCGAGGCCAGCCTGGTCTACAGAGCGAGGTCCAGGACAGCCAGGACTATACAGAGAAACCCTGACTCAAAAAACCAAAAAAACAAACAAACAAAAAAGCTAGAAGAATCCCAGTATTTCTGTCGTCAGATCCTGCAAATGTTAAGGTTTGCCATGTGCTCTCTCTGTCTCACATAGTCTTCTTGAATTGTATGCAATAAAGTATAGGCATCCTAACAGATTATGTATATGTGTATGTATTTGTATATGTATAGTATATGTGTATGTGTATGTATTTGTATATGTATAGTATATGGGTATGTGTATGTATTTGTATATGTATAGTATATGGGTATGTGTATGTATTTGTATATATATATGCTGCCATTCACTGGCTCCAGACATAATTTTCTTTTCTTTTCTTTCTTTTTTTTTAGTTTTTTAGATTTTGTTTTTTTAAGACAGGGTTTCTCTGTGTAGCCCTGGCTGTCCTGGAACTCACTCTGTAGACCAGGCTGGCCTCGAACACAGAAATCCGACTGCCTCTGCCTCCCAGAGTGCTGGGATTACAGGCGTGGGCCACCACCGCCTGGCTTCATAATTTTCTTAGACCCCTGAATACTTTCATTTGTATTTCCTCAAAAGCACAGTTTTTTTTGTTTGTTTGTTTGTTTTAGTAGTACAATGACAAATTTTTTTAAAAAATCACAATTGTTTAAGGCATAAACTTTATTTATGTTTTTACTGCTGGGCATGACACCACGCTAATAAGAGAAGGCTTTGTTGCTGCTGTTTGGTTTCATTGTGGCTCAGGTCAAACTCTCATCTAGGACCACGGGCTGAAACACATCATTACGTTTGTTCATCTAGGACCACAGACTGAAACACATCGGTACATTTGTTCTTTAGTCTCTGTCCTTCCCTCAGTCCTTCATGGCCTTGGTGTTTTGAAGAGCACAGGACAGTGATTTGAGGGATTGTCGTTAGTGTGGGTTTGTCTGATGCTGCCCAGGATTAGATTCAGATTATAGGTTTTGGGGGGAAATACTTCTGAGATGCTGTGGCCTCCGTGAGCCCTGTCAGGAGGTACTTGATGTCACCAGGCTCCAATCAACTCCAATCATTTAGGAATGATGCCAGCCGGCTTTCTCCACTATATGCCTTCTTCCTTCTTCAAGATGAATGGTGTTATGAATGGGAGGCACACTGAGGTTTTGCAAATTTCTGTCTCTCTTTTAAAAGTTGTATACATATATGTAATATATGCACATGTGACATATATGTTCATGGAGGCCAAAGGCTGATATCCAGTGTCTTACTCAACGGTTTTCCATTTCGTGTTTTGAGATAGAGTCTCTTACTGAACCAGGCACTCACTAATAGGCAAGGACGGACGGCCAGAGAGCTCCAGGGATCTCTTTGTCTAGATTCCCTGTGTTAGGGTTACAGGCTCATGAAAACACCCTGGGTCTTTTACTCGGGTGCTGGGAATCTGAGCTTGGGTGGTCGTATGTGTGCAGTGGGCACATTATCTACGGAGATAGCTCCCCTGCCCAAATTTCTGTCTCTTAATATTAATGTTCCCTAGACTACATCATCAGCCTTGGCTTCCCTGGTGCCTCGCGGAACTATTTCCAGCCATCATTACTCTGGATGACAACATCTCCCTTAGAGGACGACCCATAGTCATTTAACACTGCCTTCTGCTCCAGACCCTGCTCCTGTTCACACTTCAGACTTGCCCTCTTTACTCTAAGGGCGGCTCACGATACCAGGGTGCGCCTGGCTGTCCGTCGCCCTGACTTCTCATTTCTCCTTGAACTTCATGTAAGAGCTGCACCAAGACCTATGATTCCTCATTTCTCATTTCCTCTCACTCCCTTGCTCTGGGCATTGTCTCCTTGGACCCCTGCCACTACCTCCTCCTCACGATGGCAGAAGGAGTGTCCTGAGGTGTAGGACTTAGCATGGAGAGTGGAGAAGATGAGGTGAATGCTGTGTTTAGATGCTCTCAGTGGCTTCCCGTGGGCTCTTAGACCCCACCCATCCCTTCTTTATGGCAGGCCACGCCCACTTCTCCATGTCTACAATTATGGTTTTCACCTCCATTTTTCTCTTTTTTGGGTTTTTCTACATGGACTCTGTCCCTGCCACACTCACGGACAACTCCTGGTGCTGATTTGTATCTGCCTTCATATCACCCACCATGGATGACATTTCCTGACCCCTGGGGCATGGTTCAGATGTCTTCCCCTGCCAGGTGTTCCCCTGGAACCCTGAACTTGTCCCCACCCTACTGGGGCACTTCACACTTGGAGACAAATGATCTACTTTGGTGCCTTCCACTTGGGCTGTGACCTCTTCGGGCCAATCTTGCACATTCCTTGTTGGGAGCCAGTGGACACATTACGGTTCTTAAACACAGTCCACAAACAAATGCTGCAAACCTGGGTGAGAGAGCAGCAGGGACTGAGAGCAGGACTCTGATAGAACTGGGAGGTTTTGTTGATCCTGCAAAAGCTGCCAAGATTCTGGTGACTCATAGACTTAGGTTATGAGGACACCATGGCCAGTTTACTGGGTTCAGTTCTCACAGGCCTACCAGAAGCCACACCAGGAAGAATATAAAAGAAAAATTAAAGGCATGGCATCCATCATCAGATAGCCAAGGTACGTGTGACCCACAAGGGCTAGGGCTCCGAAAGAACAGGTTTTCCACAGCCTAGGTGACTCAGTAGGGTTGGGCTCCCAGGCTTAGGAAGGAGACATGCCAGATAAGAAAGCCAGGCTTCTGCCCAGGTGGCTAAGCACACAGCCGAAATCCTCCACTGACTTGGCAGCCAGTCCGCTCTCCGGTTTCCTAGGGAACCAAGGGCCACACAATCTACAGTGCAACTTGGCACACAGCCTGGGACATTTTATGAGGGCCAGATGGCTGGACTCACATGGTAGATGTCAGTGTTGTGGGGAAGGCAGCTGAGGGTCTTGGGGCAAGATCAGCACTCGGTCTGGGAGAGACTGAGAGAAGCTGGGAATCGCATGCATGTCAGTCACACGGGCCAGGCAGGCACAGGGTTGGGAGGGTGTAAACCACAGCCTGGTGGCAAGTCCAGCACCAGAGTTCATTCACTCTAACAGTCAAGATAAGACATGAATTGAAAAGAGACCAGTGCTGGAGTGCTGGCTCAGCAGTTGAGAGCATGTGCCGATCTTGCAGAGGGCCCAAGTTTAATTCCCAGTACACCAGGCAGCTCGCATCCACTGTAATCTCAGCACCCAGGTCCAGCTTCCCCTTCCGGCCCCAGTGCACATCTACACAGCCCCACACGGACATCCAGAATGGTAGGGTGGGGGGCTTGAAGAGTGGAGAGGAGGGAGATGCCACACAGTTGGAATCTGGGTCAAGGGTATTATATTAAGATTTAGAGTGCAAAGTGGTGGTGGTGGTGGTGGCGGTGGCGCTCACCTTTAATCCAAGCACACTGAAGGCAGAGGCAGGGCAGGTGGATCTCTCTGAGCTCAAGGCCAGCCAGGTCTATGAAGAAAGAAGGACAGTCAAGGGTACACAGAGAAACCCTGCCTCAAAAAGTGAACAAACCAACCCCTCCCCCCCCAAATTAGAACCTGGTGCTTTCTCTATTATAGTCATACTGCATAAAAGGGTCTCCAAGATGAGGTTCACAGAGATCAGACCAAGCGTCAGCCACTCAAAAGTCTACTGAGATGACTGGCAGTAATCATAGAAAAACAAAATGAACTTTCAGTTCTGCGAGATGAAGGGTAATTACACTACGAAGACTGCCATGCAGTTTTCTTCAGTCCCACCTTTGATGGTTTAAAAAAAAAGTCATAAAGAATATTTAGGGGCTATCACTGAAGCTCGGGCGAGAAAATGTTTACCTTTTGTGCTTGAGGCCCTGGGTTCAATCCCTAGCAGGGTTTCAAACTCAGCATGATGGAACAACCCTGTAATCCCAGGTTGAGGAAGAAGGACCAAGAATTCAAGGTCATCTTCAGCTACATCACAGGTCCAAGGCCAGCCCAGGGTACTTGAGATCCTGTCTTAATAGAAACCAAATCAACCAAACAAAAAACTAAACTATTTTAGTTTAGTTTCTGTTTAAACTGTTTAGTTTAAACAGAAGGTAATCTTCTTTCCTAGTTGCATCATAGCTTCTTAGACACCCTAAATCAGAGGGCACTGGCCAGGGACACCCCAGTGCTATGTAGCTCTGGGTCCAAGAAAGGGCTGCATTGGAGAGAGACCAGCAAGAAGCCTCTAGAGTTTCCTGAGAAGGCAGGAAATGACTAAAGTGAAAATTAACTCATATTTTTTGTCTTGATCTTACTCAGTGGATACGTAGTTTAAAGTACTTCAGAGCATGCACATTGGCAGCCAGAATTAGGCTGTTATATAACTGGGAAGGGAAACCATTTGTCACACATGGTTGTGGATGGGCACAGACTACTCAGTGTGTCGGATTTTGTTTCCTGATGGTAGCAAGAATTAGGAAGAAGGAACATCTGGGCAGTGATTTCAGAGGCTGCCAGCCAAGTGGAAAGCCCTTGATGGTTTACTGGCAGGACCCCAGGCTGGAAATCTGGGCAGTTCACTTCCAGATGCCAGCAATAAGCAACCTGGGATTCAGAGGTTCCTAGAATCCAGGCGTGGCGCCTCTAACACAGGTGGGCCGGTGCCAATTCAGTGCCCTGGAGAGGAACAGAAGATAAATTAGAGCTAGGAGTAGCCAGGCGGGGTGGCATACACATTTAATCCCATTGTGTAGCAGGCAGAGGCAGGAAGATCCCTGTGAGTTCAGGCCAGCCAGGGACTTTGTCTTAAAGGAGAGAGAGGTAGCAGGGGTGGGGGTGGGGTGGGGTGGAGGATATGCAGACAGGATGCTAGGTTGGAGGCCTGCATGTGCTGGTAAAAGCCAGCCCAGCATGCCAAGGGGTTCTCCTTTTATACAGTGTCATAAATAACTGTCTTATGGATTTTTGGTTTGTTTTGTTTTTTTGTTTTTTCAAGACAGGGTTTCTCTGTGTAGTCCTGGCTGTCCTGGAACTCACTCTGTAGACCAGGCTAGCTTTGAACTCAGAAATCCGCCTGCCTCTGCCTCCCAAGTGCTGGGATTACAGGAGTGCACCACCACACCTGGCTTGTCTTATGGATTTAAAGTACCCACTATCATTACCATCAACATCATTACCATCACCATGACTGCTGTCACTACTATCAATACCTTTGATACATCACTACCACCAAATTACCATCTGTCGATCACTTTAGATCTGTTCAATCACCTTCCTTAATTTTCACAAAACTCTGGACATCAGGAATTGTTATCTCCTCAAAAGGGAACCCCAGGTATCAGAGACACTCAGTGACTTGCCACGGGTTACATACCTAGGGATGACAGAGCTAGCCTGTGGCTCCTACCCTGGGTTAGAGCAGTCTGTAGAGACATTTCAGTACCTGTGTGGTAGCGGGCATCTATGGCTTTTGTAGGGGTTGGGGGCAGGGTGTGTTTCAAGACAGGGTTTTTCTGTGTGTTCCTGGCTATCCTAGAACTCACTATGTTGACCAGGCTGGCTTCAATTCAAACTCAAAGATCCACCTGCCTCTGCTTCCAGGGTGCTGGGATTAAAAGTGTGTACCACCACCACCAGGCAAATTTTTTTTTAATTTGTAAAATGGGGAGATAGTAGTTAAGAAGTCTACTTTGTTAGGAAACTGAGGATCAAATGGGAAACTATAGAATAAACTGACTTCAGGAGAGATATTGCCTGATTTAGCAAATGTAGTTCAAGATGCAGGATTAAATTTGAATTTTAAATATCCAAAGGATGGGGTCAGTCAGATGGCTCAGTGGGTAAAAGGTTCCTGCCACCAAGCCTGATGACCTGAGTTCAAACCCCAGTCCTCAGGGGTAAAAGAAGAGAACCAACCCTTGTAAGTTGGTCTCAGACTTCCACATGGGCACCCTGGCATGCACCCACACCAACAAAGTACATAGATAAATGTAAATTTTGTTTTGTTTTGTTTTGAGACAGGGTTTCTCTGTGTAGCCCTGGCTATCCTGGAACTCACTCTGTAGATCAGGCTAGCCTCGAACTTAGAAATCCACCTGCCTCTGCCTCCCAAATGCTCGGATTAAAGGCGTGCGCCACCACCGCCTAGTGTAAAATGTTTTTAAATTCAAAGAATCAGTGTATAACATTTTGGAATAGAAAGTCTTATGCTATTTGGCAAGCACTTACTAATGTAAATCCCCAGCTCCTTGTGCTCTATCCAGGACATGTCTATACTAACTGCTATTTCTTGTTTAGCTGAGATTGAGGTTACTTTGACTGTGTAGCCTGTGCTTTACTGACCATCCTATTGGAACTGCTGTTCAAGGCTATACCTAGCTCAGCTGCAGAATTCCCTGCACCAAGTCTGTCTGTTGCCTCCCTGTGCACCCTGCCTCCAGCCTTCAGCTCCCAAAGCGTCTCACACTCTGCCCTCTTGTTTCCTCCTGGTCCATCCTCCTTCATGCCTTCTGCCCCAGATTGCTGTGATCTTCTTCTGTGATTCTTTCTCGGTCTTCACAGTCGTTCCTTCCCGGCAGGCAAGCAGCTCACAGAGCGCAAAGATCACCCCAGCCTTACACATCAGGACCATTTGCCTATTTTCATATTAGCCCATCTGCCCTCTTAACTAGGATCAAGACTTTTCCAGCAGGAATGATGGGTGTCAGTTGTATGAGTGGGTGTAGGAATGGAAAGATTGTCGTGTAACTGGGGAGCCATCTCTCTCTTTGTCTGGGGTTGTTTGCAGCCTGTGGTTGGCCTAATCCCCAGGTCCTTGCCTCTGCCCTCCCATGTCCATTCCTCCCTAGAGACTCAGCCCCTCAGACACTTGTCCTCTTAGCCTAATCTCCAAGCACTTCCCCCTCAGGTCCTCATGACTCTAGGTTCTGGTCTGACCATCCCCTTGTCACTCCTAGGTCCTTGCCCTTCCCCCATTCCTTACCCCTTGAACCACATCCCAGCCTCCACCATTTCCCAGATCCTCCCTCCCTTCCTCCCTCCCTCCCTCCCCCCCTCCCAGGCCTCCACCATTCCCCAGGCCCTCCCTCCCTCCCAGGCCCTAGTTTTCCAAGCCCCACACTATTTCATTTCTCTTTTCTGCACGTGGAGATCTTGGGCTTTAGGTTGTTTTTCTTGGTCAAGGAAGTAGAATGTAGGGGCCACAAGACAACCCCTGCCCCCAAGCCCTCGGCAGTAAGACATCTCAGCAGGTGAAAGAAAGCCTGACAACCTGAATTCAATGCCTGGACCAGCCGGGCAGTGGTGGCGCACGCCTGTAATCCCAGCACTTGGGAGGCAGAGGCAGGCGGATTTCTGAGTTCAAGGCCAGCCTGGTCTACAGAGTGAGTTCCAGGACAGTCAGGGCTACACAGGCAAACCCTATCTCGAAGAAAGAAAAAAAAAATCAATCCCTGCAACCCCATAAAGCTAGGAGGAGAGCCAACACCACAAGATTATCCTCCGATCTCCACCATGCATGCACATACAACAGCAACAATAATAGCAACAAATTAAAAATAAAATTACACACCTATGCTGGAGAGACAGCTCAGTTGGTAACATGCTCACTGTATAATAAATGTATAACAGACTTAAGGACCTGGGCTAGAGCACATGGGTCTCAGTCACTGTCCTATGGCTGTTGAAGAGACACAATTACCAAGGCAACTCTTATAAAAGAAAGCATTGAGTTGGGGCTGGGTTACTGTTTCCGAGGTTAGTCTGTTATTGTCAAGGTGGGAGCATGGTGACAGGCAAGCAGACATGGTGTGGGAGAAGAGGGGTGGGTGCGGGGACCGAGCCTGGCATGGTTTTTGAACCTCAGCGCCTCCCTGCCCACTTCCCAGCAAGGCCACGCCTCCTAACCTGTCCATATAGTTCATTCCCTGGAGACTGAGCATTCAAATGTATGACTCTATGGGGCCATCATTACTCAGACAGCTACAGCATCTTAAAAGCTGGATGTGGTGCGTGTTGTCACTGGTAATTTCAGAGCTGGAAAGGGCTCACCAGCCAGTCAGCCAATACTACGTGGTGAGTTCCAGGTCACTGAGGGACCCTGCCTCAAAAATTAAGGTGGCTGGGCGGTGGTGGCGCATGCCTTTAATTCCAGCACTTGGGAGGCAGAGGCAGGCGGATCTCTGAGTTCGAGGCCAGCCTGGTCTACAGAGTGAGTT